>NW_027040076.1:73530-116030 GCF_034236695.1 Oncorhynchus nerka | reverse complement strand
AGGAGGATCATGTGATGTACAGTATGTCCTGTGTCTGTGCTGACGTCTAGGAGGATCATGTGATGTACAGTATGTCCTGTGTCTGTGCTGACGTCTAGGAGGATCATGTGCTGTACAGTATGTCCTGTGTCTGTGCTGACGTCTAGGAGGATCATGTGATGTACAGTATGTCCTGTGTCTGTGCTGACGTCTAGGAGGATCATGTGCTGTACAGTATGTCCTGTGTCTGTGCTGACGTCTAGGAGGATCATGTGCTGTACAGTATGTCCTGTGTCTGTGCTGACGTCTAGGAGGATCATGTGCTGTACAGTATGTCCTGTGTCTGTGCTGACGTCTAGGAGGATCGTGGATGAATATAACAGTGTCAGAGGATCGACATGGTACTATAACGGTGTCAGATCGACATGGTACTATAACGGTGTCAGATCGACATGGTACTAATGGACTAATAGAGGAATGCCCCACACCTTCATCAAACCACATTCAATCTACAGGCTAAAGGACATCACACACACCTAAATGACCTCAATCAAATCAGTCAGCTAAACTATGGTATAATTGTGTACACTGTGAAAGGATCTCTCTCTCTCTCTCTCTCTCTCTCTCTCTCTCTCTCTCTCTCTCTCTCTCTCTCTCTCTCTCTCTCTCTCTCTCTCTCTCTCTCTCTCTCTCTCTCTCTCTCTCTCTCTCTCCTAGTCTAAAAGCCGTTGGCACACATAAACACATGCATGTGGACACACACACATACAGATGCACACGGGCACCCAACTACAGACCGGTGGCCGTACCTAGTTTACCGCAGAGGAAGCGTACTCGGTAGTTGTGACAGAGGCCGTGGCTCTGGTCCTTGTTGAGACAGACGAAGCCGTAGTCCCTGTCAGACTTATAGATGACATCTCCTGTCTCGTTCGATGGCACACCATCATGGGACTCAGCCTGGAAGAGAGAGAGAAGGAAGAGGTAGAGGGAAAAGAATAATGACATTTGTCACAGCAGTGCTTAACAGAAGCCTTGCCTTCGACATCCAAACAACAAGACAAGACGGCAGTTTGTTTATGGTAAAATAATGTCTGTTTAAAACACTGAGGAGAAAGAAGTGAGCTTCTTCCTGTCACAGTAGACTGTGTGGGTATGACAGACAGAAAGTGACTGACAGTGTGTGCGTGTGTGTGTTTAGTCTTCACTGTGGATACCAAACAGCTTCTGCCGTACATGGAGGCAGAGTGAATGTAGTATCTGTGAACACACACACAGTGCTGGCTGCTGTGGCCTCATCATAATAACAGGCAATAAAAATGGAAATAGATCAAGCTAAGCTTTGACTTCTTTTGGCACATTATTGTTCCAAAGTTATTTGGCTGCTACAGAGCTATAGGCACCAGCTGTTCAGGTAGGTGTGTGTGTGTGTGTGTGTGTGTGTGTGTGTGTGTGTGTGTGTGTGTGTGTGTGTGTGTGTGTGTGTGTGTGTGTGTGTGTGTGTGTGTGTGTGTGTGTGTGTGTGTGTGTGTGTGTGTGTGCGCGTGTGTTTTACCTGTATATCCATGGGGGTGCTACAGAGGCGGTCAGGGTAAGCCTTGTGGAGGTCAGACAGCTTCTCCCAGTCTCCTGATCCTCTCTCATCATCTCTGTCAAACCACTCAGTCCACTCTGCCTCTGTGACACACACACTCATTTCAATGGGATTCCTACACCCCGTTGCCAAGATGTTGATGTGTGTGTGTGTGTGTGTGTGTGTGTGTGTGTGTGTGTGTGTGTGTGTGTGTGTGTGTGTGTGTGTGGTGTGTGTGTGTGTGTGTGTGTGTGTGTGTGTGTGTGTGTGTGCGTGGAGCTAGAATTCACAGCATGGAATACCCCCTCTCTGTTGAGCTGAATTTAAATCAAAGGCTTTCAAACAGTGATGACATGCCCCCGACGGCCAGTCAGAAGTGTGTGTGTGTGTGTTACCTTGCACCCATTGGCTGGAGGTGGTGATGGTGAAGTGCTCTCCGTATTCTGACTGGAACATGCGTGAACTACGAGCCTCCGAGGAGGCTTTGGTCCCTGTTCTCACACACACACACACACACACACACACACACACACACACACACACACACACACACACACACAAAAGAAAGTAAGAGAGAGAGAGAGAGAGGGGAAATATATTCTAGAAAATAAGAGAGAGAGAGAGAGAGAAGAAAGGGAGAGATACTCTAGAAAGTAAGAGATTGAGAGAAGTGAAGGGAGAGAGGGAGGTGGGTGAAAGAGAGAGAAAGAGATATAGTGAGGGAGAGGTTGAGGTAAAGATAAGGAGAGAAGAGGGTAGAGAAAGGAGAGAGAGATGAGAGAGAGGTTCACCTTGATAGATAGCATGATCCTCCACTGCAGAGGACGAGTTGCCTTTCAACGCAATGAAACTCCAGGGATGACTGAGGAGAGATGGATGGAGAGAGGGAGAGAAGAGGTGGAGAGATGGATGGAGGGAGGGAGAGAAGAGGTGGAGAGATGGATGGAGGGAGGGAGAGAAGAGGTGGAGAGATGGATGGAGGGAGGGAGAGAAGAGGTGGAGAGATGGATGGAGAGAGGGAGAGAAGAGGTGGAGAGATGGATGGAGGGAGGGAGAGAAGAGGTGGAGAGACAGAAAGTGGAGAGGGGGGAAGAAATAGGGAGATTGAAAGTGTGAGGATGCAAGAGGACAAGGATAGATGGAAAGTAAAGAAAAATATGGAGGAGAGGGGAGAGAGATATTGACATTAGACAGACACACATACACACACACTTCCAGCTAGCCCTGGTAATGATGTTGACATAAGGAGTGACGGGCTGTCGGAAAAACCCAGAGGCAGGATGGGTAATTACAGTAGCAATCCCATCATGCCTCACTCTTGTGAGGACACAGTGACACGAGTGTCAGGGGAGAGATGTGTGTGTGTGTGTTTGTGTGTGCGTGTGGCGTGCTAGGTGTCTGAAGAGAGTCTGTGTGATATTCACACCAGGACATTCCATCTACATTATGCATTAGGATTCCACCAGGAACAGTCAGAGAACTGACATTAGAACAAAAGTCATTGTCAAAGTTCTAGCTGGTCATTTAGAAAAAAGGAAAAGGAGTCCGTTCCCAGCCACTGAAACAAACTGAGTGACTTGGTGTATAGAGAGAAGAGGAGAGGGCCAACCACCGAGCCTTGGGGGACATAAGTAGTGAGCAGTTCCCAGCCACTGAAACAAACTGAGTGACTTGGTGTATAGAAAGAAGAGGAGAGGGCATACCACTGAGCCTTGGGGGACATCAGTAGTGAGCAGTTCCATTTTGCTGTCTTGTAGCTTTGCTACCTATAATGCATGTGTAGGACATGGGGATGCGTGAAACTTATTCCTTAGCCTGAAGAGGTCCTGAGTTTGCACCAGGTCTGGGCCGAATCAGGAGGAAGAACTCGCTAATCAAGCAGCGTGACGTCCTTTACACTAGCTAGCCATCATGCTCTCATTTAACAGCAACGTTGCCGGAGAGCCATCATGTTCTCATTTAACAGCAACGTTACCGGAGAGCCATCATGTAGCAACGTTACCGGAGAGCCATCATGTTCTCATTTAACAGCAACGTTACCGGAGAGCCATCATGCTCTCATTTAACAGCAACGTTACCGGAGACAAGCAACATGATGTGACGTTTTATATAGATCAGCATGCCAGATATATCTCTAAAGGTGTCTAAAATAAGACATTATATCAAAAACTATTGGCTTTCATGACATGTAAGGGCAACACACACACACACACACACACACACACACACACACACACACACACACACACACACACACACACACACACACACACACACACACACACACACCATCCCCCACTCAAAAATACCACTGTGACTTTGGTAAACATATGTAAATTGCATTCATGGAGGATGGATTGCTGAGATCTTCTTGTTGCCAAAATGATTGCCTTATTAAAATGTTCTCTGGCACACCGCAAATAATACATTCCTTATTCTGCTTTAACACTGTTTGGCACAAGTGTCAGGAAGGATAGGCGACAAGAGACTAAGTACATTCTCCTCCTTCATCGGTCTTTCTCTCTCTCTTCTCATCTGAGGACGTGGTGTGGAGATGTTTCTGTGGGATACTTGTAAACTTTGGTTCTCTGGATGTTGGAGAAAATTAGCTGTGACTTACTCGACAACAGTAAACAAACACACACACACACACACGCACTGACACACACACACTTTTATAATTTGGACACTAACAGGGTTACTGCACTGGCATTGCTGCCAAGCTTCCCATTCTCTGTGGTATTAAACTCATGTTGCCTTGCTGTATTCAGTCTTCAAATGCATTATATTTCCTCACCATCAAAATGTGCTAAAAAAAAGTCCTCTATCCATTGCTTTGGAATTGTTTATGTTCCCTGACTGTCTAGCTTTCATTTGGATGACTGTTATCCAACTGGACAGAGTGAGGAGACTATAGATGACTGTTATCAAGCTGGACAGAGTGAGGAGACTATAGATGACTGTTATCAAGCTGGACAGAGTGAAGAGACTATAGATGACTGTTATCAAGCTGGACAGAGTGAGGAGACTATAGATGACTGTTATCAAGCTGGACAGAGTGAGGAGACTATAGATGACTGTTATCAAACTGGACAGAGTGAAGAGACTATAGATGACTTATCAAACTGGACAGAGTGAAGAGACTATAGATGACTGTTATCAAACTGGACACAGTGAGGAGACTATAGATGACTGTTACCAAGCTGGACACAGTGAGGAGACTATAGATGACTGTTATCAAACTGGACAGAGTGAAGAGACTATAGATGACTGTTATCAAACTGGACAGAGTGAAGAGACTATAGATGACTGTTATCAAACTGGACAGAGTGAGGAGACTATAGATGACTGTTATCAAACTGGACAGAGTGAAGAGACTATAGATGACTGTTATCAAACTGGACAGAGTGAAGAGACTATAGATGACTGTTATCAAACTGGACAGAGTGAGGAGACTATAGATGACTGTTATCAAACTGGACAGAGTGAGGAGACTATAGATGACTGTTATCAAGCTGGACATAGATGACTGTGACTGTTATCAAACTGGACAGAGTGAAGAGATGACTATCAAACTGGATGACTGATGACTGTTATCAAACTGGACAGAGTGAAGAGACTATAGATGACTGTTATCAAACTGGAGACTATAGATGACTGTTATCAAACTGACAGTGTGAAGAGACTATAGATGACTGTTATCAAACTGGACAGAGTGAAGAGACTATAGATGACTGTGAATCTGTTATCAAACTGGACAGAGTGAAGAGACTATAGATGACTTTATCAAAACTGCTGGACTATAGATGACTGTTATCAAACTGGACAGAGACTATAGATGACTGTTATCAAACTGGACAGAGTGAAGAGACTATAGATGACTGTTATCAAACTGGACAGAGTGAAGAGACTATAGATGACTGTTATCAAACTGGTCAGAGTGAAGAGACTATAGATGACTGTTATCAAACTGGACAGAGTGACTATAGATGACTGTTATCAAGCTGGACTGGAGACTATAGACTGTTATCAAACTGGACAGAGAAGAGACTATAGATGAAGAGACTGTAGATATCAAGCTGGACAGAGTGAAGAGACTATAGATGACTATTATCAAACTGGACAGAGTGAAGAGACTATAGATGACTGATATCAAGCTGGACAGAGTGAAGAGACTATAGATGACTGATATTAAGATGGACAGAGTGAAGAGACTATAGATGAGATGTATCATTTCTACACTTTTGGACATTTATTTTTGTAATTTCTATAGATGACTAAGGTTATTTCAAACTGGACAGAGTGTAGAGACTATAGATGGACTTTATCAAGCTGGACAGAGTGAAGAGACTATAGATGACTTATCAAACTGGACAGAGTGTCTAAGCCATGGTAAACCCTCCTACCAAGCTGGTCAGAGGACAGAGACTATAGATGACTTATCAAACTGGACACACACAAACTGATTCTTAGATACTATAGATCTGACAGCCATTGTCGGACATCAACTGGTCATACTGATGACTGGGTCAGAGTGAAGAGACTATAGATGACTGTTATCAAACTGGTCAGAGTGAAGAGACTATAGATGACTGTTATCAAGCTGGACAGAGTCTATAGTGACTTATCAAACTGGACAGTGTGAAGAGACTATAGATGACTTATCAAGCTGGTCAAATGAAGAGACTACTTATCAAGATGGACAGAGTGAAGATACTATAGATGACTTTATCAAGCTGGACAGAGTGAAGAGACTATAGATGATTGATATTAAGATGGACAGAGTTATAGATGACTGATATTAAGATGGACAGAGTGAAGAGACAATAGATGTAGGTCATTTCTACATATTTTGCATTTATTTTTGTAATTTCATTGTTGATTAAGGTTATTTCCCTAAACCACCCGCAGGATGGATTTAATGGGTGTGTTTGACACACCTGGTCTAAGCCATGGTAAACCCTCCTGACCACACATGTGCACGTACGCACGTACGGACACACACACACACACACACACACACACACACACACACTGATTCTTCTAACCCCATTCTGACAGCCATTGTCGGACATTCCAACATACTGGTGGTTGAGTTGAGTTCTACTGTATGGAAGGAATGCAATAAGTCTGAATATACGATTAGCTCACTTAAATGCTACTCCAGCTGTATTAGGTTTTCTTATCATGGCTAAATTTACTTTCAATTTTCCATGCATTCCTGAGATACTTTAATACAGAGAGAGAGCGGAGCGAGAGCGAGAGAGAGCGAGAGAGAGAGAGAGAGAGCAGAGAGAGAGAGAGAGAGAGAGAGAGAGAGAGAGAGAGAGAGAGAGAGAGAGAGAGAGAGAGAGAGCAAGAGAGCGAGAGAGCAAGAGAGCGAGAGAGAGAGAGACTTGCTAGCATATGTTTTTTCCTTTTATTTCTTCTTCTCCGCCCTGCTTTCGCTAAGCAGTCCTGTGCCAGGAGAGATAAAGAGACACTGGTGGCTAGACGAGGGAGAGGGAGAGAAAGTAAGAGGGAGAATAAGAGGCTGTCAGCAGCCTATAAATCAGAGTGTGATGTTATGCTATGCTACATCACTATGCTAGGTCAGCCTGCTCAGCACTGCCTGACAAACAGGTTAGGAGAGGAGTCATCTGCTAGCGCTACGCTAGGAGGCTATGCTAGGTCAGCCAGCGCAGCACTGCCTGACAAACAGGTCAGGAGAGGAGTCATCTGCTAGCGCTACGCTAGGAGGCTATGCTAGGTCAGCCAGCACAGCACTGCCTGACAAACAGGTCAGGAGAGGACCATCTGCTAGCACTACGCTAGGAGGCTATGCTAGGTCGGTACGCTGGGTGGCTACGCTAGGTAGTTATGCTAGGTGGCTACACTCGTGCTATCATACTCTAGCGGAGCATATCGATTAGGGTGTGGAGGGAGAGAGGGATAGAGGGAAAGGGAGAGAGGGGTAGAGGGATGTGGAGAGAGGTAAAGAGATGTGGAAAGAGGTAGTGAGAGATAAGGAGGTAGAGAGAGGTAGAGAGAGGGGGGTAGAGAGAGAGAGAGAGGTTGGGAGAGGTGGAAGTAGAGGTAGAGAGAGGGGTGAGAGGGAGGTTGAGCCATCCAGGCAAGGAGAGAAGGAATAATCCACTAATGCTAAACAAGGTGGCTATGCTAGCACCATCATGCTCTGCACCCACTA
Source organism: Oncorhynchus nerka (assembly GCF_034236695.1). Classification (NCBI taxonomy): domain Eukaryota; kingdom Metazoa; phylum Chordata; class Actinopteri; order Salmoniformes; family Salmonidae; genus Oncorhynchus; species Oncorhynchus nerka. Next base: position 108,294 of record NW_027040076.1, on the reverse strand, counting down.
CCCCAGGGAAACTACAGAGAAAGGATTAAGAGAAATGTATTTCTCCTGTGGCTCAGGACTCAACTCACAACACACCAAGTCAGGGCCAATTGGTGGCTTCAAGGTGTCTTAAACCTCGGCTGTGGCTATAGATTAGAAATAAGACATTCAATGGTAAAGCTACAGAAAGTGATTTACCATTTAGCATACCACTTAGTATCTATTCTAAACAATTACCAGCAGAACAGAGTACTCTAAAATTCCATCTGTCCATGGCCTTTGATTTCAAGTTCCTTCCAGCCCTGGCAGTTGCCCCAAAGACAGTTGGTCCAGACCAAGCAGCTGCAGAAATGGTTGGCTACAGATGGATCACAATGCATAAAAGGATTTTGGGAAACCCCTGGGTTAGAGGTCAGGGTCAAGGAGTGTCTGCTGCCCAGCTTAGTAAGAGTCTTCCAAAAAAATGACCTAATACTAATTATAATCCTCATAATGATATACATGTATAATATAATATTGGTTTCAAAATTCCCTGGATGGAGGACAGGGGTCAAGGAACCTACCGGAAGCCCAGGCGGTGGAAGTCTTTACTCCCCAGCTTGGTGAGGATCTTCCTGGCCGAGTCCTCTAGGTTGTTAGACCCCTCGTCGTTGACCACCATGGCCAGAATCATCCCATTGTCTACCACATCTACATACTGGGCCAGGCGACGACTCTCTTCTTTACTGCGGTATGTGTCAAACCTGGGTAGTGGAGTGGGAGGGGGAGGTGAATGGTTAGTCTATATCCGTGTTTCCCAATTCCGGTACCCCGAATGGCACACATTTGTGTTGTGTCGGACAAATACACCCGATTCAACTTGACAAGTAGCATCAGGTGTGCTTGTCCGGGTCCACAATATAAATATCTACTGTTGGCACTACTAGAGGAGTGGAGATGTGAAACACTGACCTATATCATAGCTACATAACAGAGCCCTGAAAAGACCTTCAATCACTCCAACAAACGTCTTCATCTGAAGGTTGATCTATGGTGGATCTTCTGATAAATATACCAACAAATATCAATGAATGAATTGCACACAGCCCCAAAACAGTCCCATGGGAGCATACTGTAAAATCTTGAGGGTGAGGTCTCAATTTGGTTGTGTGAGGAAACTGAGGTCAATGGTAATTGATATCAAACCAATAGTAAATACATTTGTCAAATGGGGTTTTAATTTCTCCTGACGCCCTACTCAAGACTTGCCTTCTCTTGAAGCAATGGTTGTTTTGTTTAATTGCTTTTTAATGATTGTTTACCAGTACTCTGACGGCCCAGATGAAATGTTTTCTAACTACAGTACATATTAAATGTTTTCTGACATTCTTTATTCAATCAGAGATGTTGAACGATGGGATAGGGAGAACATTATAAATCTATTAGATAGTTAGTACCAACAGGAGTGTGTTTGCTATTCTCCCTCCTTTCTAGTGTCATATTATAACTGTCACACCCTGATCTGTTTCACCTGTCTTTGTGCATGTCTCCACCCCCTCTAGGTGTCACCTATCTTCGCCATTCTCTGTTTGTCTGTTGCCCTGACCCCGAGCCTGCCTGCCGTTCTGTACCTGCCTGACTCTGACCCGATTACGAACCTCTGCCTGCCCTGACCCCTAGCCTGCCTGCTGTTCTGTACCTGCCTGACTCTGCCCTGGATTACAGACCTCTGCCTGCCCTGACCCTGAGCCTGCCTGCTGTTCTGTACCTGCCTGACTCTGCCCTGGATTACAGACCTCTGCCTGCCCTGACCCTGAGCCTGCTTGCTGTTCTGTACCTGCCTGACTCTGCCCTGGATTACAGACCTCTGCCTGCCCTGACCCTGAGCCTGCTTGCTGTTCTGTACCTGCCTGACTCTGCCCTGGATTACAGACCTCTGCCTGCCCAGACCCTGAGCCTGCTTGCTGTTCTGTACCTGCCTGACTCTGCCCTGGATTACAGACCTCTGCCTGCCCTGACCCTGAGCCTGCTTGCTGTTCTGTACCTGCCTGACTCTGCCCTGGATTACAGACCTCTGCCTGCCCTGACCCTGAGCCTGCTTGCTGTTCTGTACCTTATTGACTCTGCCCTGGATTACAGACCTCTGCCTGCCTGCCTGACCCTGAGCCTGCTTGCTGTTCTGTACCTGCTTGCTTGACTCTGCCCTGGATTACAGACCTCTGCCTGCCCTGACCCTGAGCCTGCTTGCTGTTCTGTACCTGCCTGACTCTGCCCTGGATTACAGACCTCTGCCTGCCCAGACCCTGAGCCTGCTTGCTGTTCTGTACCTGCCCAGACCCTTGACTCTGCCCTGGATTACAGACCTCTGCCTGCCCAGACCCTGAGCCTGCTTGCTGTTCTGTACCTGCCTGATTACAGACCTCTGCCCTGGATTACTACAGACCTTACAGACCTCTGCCTGCCCTGACCCTGAGCCTGCTTGCTGTTCTGTACCTGCCTGACTCTGCCCTGGATTACAGACTGGTCTGCCTGCCCAGACCCTGAGCCTGCTTGCTGTTCTGTACCTGCCTGACTGCCCTGGATTACAGACCTCTGCCTGCCCAGACCCTGAGCCTGCTTGCTGTTCTGTACCTGCCTGACTCTGCCCCTGGATTACAGACCTTGCCTGCCTGATGAGCCTGCTTGCTGTTCTGTACCTGACCTGACTCCCCTGCTGATTTTCTGAGACCTTCCTGCTGTGTTGTACCTTTTGAACATCTTTGACCCTGAGCCTTATCACCTGACAACTGCCTGTTACAACCCTGAGCCTGCTTGCTGTTCTGTATTTTCTGATTGACTCTTCCCTGGATTACAGACTATCTGCCAAAGCCCTGACCCTGAGCCTGCTTGCTGTTCTGTACCTTATTGACTCTTACCAGGATTACAGAACCTCTGCCTGCCCTGACCCTGAGCCTGCTTGCTGTTTCCAGAAAGTTCCCAGGTTTTGACTCTTCCCTGGATTACAGACCTCTGCCTGCCCTGACCCTGAGCCTGCTTGCTGTTCCAGACCTGCCCTGGATTACAGACCTGAGCCTGCTTGCTGTTCTGTACCTGCCTGACTCTGCCCTGGTTTTCCAGACAGACTTCTGCCTGCCCAGACCCTGAGCCTGCTTGCTGTTCTGTACCTGCCTGACTCTGCCTGATTACAGACCTCTGCCTGCCCTGTTTGAGCCTGCTTGCTGTCCCTTCTGCCTGCCCCCCCTGAGCCTGCTTTTCTGTACCTGCCTGTCCCCTGGATTAAGACATCTGACCCTGATTTCTGCTGTCCTGCCTGATCTGGGTTTATCCTGAGTTCCCTGAGCCTAATAACAATATCTGTCATGACTTGCCTGCCCAGACCCTGAGCCTCTTGCTGTTCTGTACCTGCCTGAAGACAGTCCCCTGCATTAGGGTACCTGAAACCGCTGATTTCTGCCTGCCCAGACCCTGAGCCGCCCCAGCACTGCTTTTAAAATGATTTTAGTGGACTAAATGGAGGTGAGTTGTTGAAGAGTGGTCAAAACTAAGACAGCCTGCCCAGTACATATTGTGCTGTCATCCTTCCATGATGTCATTACAGTTTGTCTGCAGTAACTTCTTTGTTGTACCTATTTCCAAACTGGACAACAGTTTCCTGCCCTGACCCTGAAGAATGCTTGCTGTTCTGACCTTATTTAAGAGACAACCAATTGCCCTCCAGCCTGTTGTTTTTGTAAACATGTTCCCTGGATTACAGACCTCACAACCCTGAGCCTGTTGCAACAGGGGTGCCTTCTCTGCCCTGGATTTACTTTCCCTGAGCCTGATTGCTGTTCTGTACCTGGACTAATGTTGCCTCTGCCTTAAACCAAGTTTCTGCCTGAGTTTAGGTAAAGAAAATCTGTAAAGCTGTCTGCATCTGGGTCTTATCCTGAGTTCCATAATAACAATTTCATGACTTAAAGATAGAATCCCAGGTCTTTCCAGGTGTCCGCTGTCCGCCAGGTTAAAATGATTTTAGTGACTAAATGGAGGTGAGGTTTTCCAAAACTAAACACAGCAGTACATATTGTGGTTTTCCAGATGATCCCCAGGTTTTCCAGTTTCCAAGCGGACAGGCAGTTTCACTGTTCCCAGGTTTTCCAGAATTTATTTTCTGATTGTTAGGTTAAATAGAGTTTAGATGTAAAGAAAACAGAAGTCAAAATTCCAGGTTTTCCAGAAGTCCCCAGGTTTTCCAGAAGTTCCCAGGTTTTCCAGATATCCCCAGGTTTTCCCAGGTTTTCCAGAAGTCCCCAGAAGTCCCCAGGTTTTCCAGAAGTCCCCAGGTTTTCCAGAAGTCCCCAGAAGCTCCCAGGTTTCCAGAAGTCCCCAGGTTCCCCAGGTTCCAGAAGTTCCCAGGTTTTCCAGAAGTCCCCAGGTTTTCCAGAAGTCCCCAGGTTTTCCAGAAGTCCCCAGGTTTTCCAGAAATCCCAGTTGGAAGATGTCTGGAATAAGACGGTAATACGCAGGACATCCTTCCAACCATCATTTCTGGAATAAGACGGTAATACGCAGGACATCCTTCCAACCAACATTTCCGAAAACCTGGGAACTTTTGAAAAATTTACCAGAATTGTGCAAGCCTAAAGGTGAAATAAAAACATGACAACATATAAAATACCTATCATTGTGGAGCACTTCTCCAGTCTTGGGGTCGATGACGTGAACTATGATCCCCCGGTTGCCCCAGCCCCTCTCGAACAGGTAGCTGTTGTCCTCGCTCTCCCCTGGGTGCAGGGTCTTGTTGAGGAAGGTCCACGACAGCTTCTTCTCCCCATGGATCTCCAGTGTCCCTCCTGTCCCCACACCAATGTACTTACGGCCAAAGTAACTGTGCTCTGTGTCTGTGTCGTCAGACCTGGAGAAGAGTCAATGATTGATCAACCAATTAATAAAGAATATGGACTAGAGGGTTACACAATAGGGGATAAGGGGATATAGGCTAGAATATACCAGATAAAGACTAAAGACTAGGATATAGAGGCTAGGGGCTAGGAGATAGAGGATAGGAAACAGAGACAGAGGCTAGGAGATAGAGGCTAGTGGCTAATAGATAGAGACTATGGGCTAATAGATAGAGACTAGGGGCTAGGAGATAGAGGTGAGGAGATAGAGGCTAGGGGCTAATAGATAGAGGCTAGGGGCTAGGAGATAGAGGCTAATAGATAGAGGTGAGGAGATAGAGGCTAGGGGCTAATAGATATAGGCTAGGGGCTAGGAGATAGAGGCGAGGGGATAGGAGATAGAGGCTAGGAGATAGAGGCTAGGGGCTAATAGATAGAGGCTAGGGGCTAATAAACAGAGGCTATGAGTTACAGGCTAGAGGCTAGGAGATAGAAGTGAGGAGATAGAGTCTAGGGGCTAGCAGATAAGGGCTAAGAGAATAGAGGCTAGACGATAGAGGGTAGGAGCTATGACAAAGAGGCTTGAGTCTAGGAGAAAGAGGATAGAGTCTAGAGGCTACCAAATAGGTTGAGGGCTGAAGGCTATGAGATCTGGTCTGGGTTCAAAACCCACCTTCCAAATAAGGAGATGGTAAGGTTGCCCTTATATGGGCAGTCAGGACTTCCTATGTGCAGCTGTCCTCTGTTGCCGATCAGAATGTGTTTGGTACGCAGTAGGATGGGATGATACGAGTCTGCTATCACTAACTTTCCTAGAGAGAGAGAGAGAGAGAGAGAGAGAGAGAGAGAGAGAGAGAGAGAGAGAGAGAGAGAGAGATATTTACTGGTGAGATCTCCTGACAGGTATTTCATGCCCTGGGGCCTGACACATCACATCTCCCTTCCTTTTATGGCACTGAGCTGTGGCTCACACAAACACAGACAGACATAGACACAGACACACACACAGACACAAACACAGACAGACATAGACACAGACACACACACACACACACACAGACACAGACACACACACAGACACAGGGGACAAAACTCAATAACCCTTTATGAGGGCTGCATTTCACGATAACGTCCATCTGACAGAGGTTATGTAGTCCTGTAGAGAAGTGGGGAGAGATGGGGACTTTGATTTGGCTGTGAGTTAGTGGTTACCTGGACACACAGTATCAGGTTCCTAACTCACACATACACATGTAACCAGTGTGAAATGGCTACACTGTTACATTGATGATGTTGACTCAGATCACTGGTTGCTGTGGAGAAGGAGAAGGTCAAAGGGGGTGAGTGTAAACCATGTGAAATGGCTACACTGTTACATTGATGATGTTGACTCTGATCACTGGTTGCTGTGGAGAAGGAGAAGGTCAAAGGGGGTGAGTGTAAACCATGTGAAATGGCTAGCTAGTTAGCGGTGTACACTAGTGGCATTTCAATCGGTGACGTAACTCGCTCTGAGACCTTGAAGTAGTGGTTTCCTTTGCTCTGCAAGGGCCGCGGCTTTTGTGGAGCGATAGGTAACAATGCTTTGAGGGTGACTGTTGTCGATGTGTGCAGAGAATCCCTGGTTGAGCCCAGTTTGGGACGGAAGCAAGACTGTCACACACACACAATTGATGGATAAAGTAAAGTTTAACAATATGATTGCAGACACACACACACAGACGTACCTCCGTTGAGGATCTCTATGGAGTGGACAGTAGCTGAAGAGGTGAGGATGACCTTTCTGCCATAACCAATGGTAACATGGTGGGCTTCACTGTGGCCGGGGGTCCATGGCTGCAGGCCGGGCTCCCTGTCTGGACACACTGTTGGATAGACCAATAGGGTTAACGTCATGACACACACAGATCTCACTGATCACTGATGTTCTGATCTGGCCCATAGTTTCCAACAACAAACACTATGCCAACATCCTATAATTCATTCATCAGTCAATGTCATTGATTGGACGGACACCAAACGGGCCGGCCAACCAGATTTTCCCCTGGGCTAATACAGATTGATTAATAGGCTCCAATCGACTGGTTTTCTCCATGAAAGAACCCAGCTGAGAAACCATCGGACACAGCAGTTTGAGAGTTAGGTCTTGGAACTAGATCTGTCTGGGCTTTAGCCAAATCCTTTGTCATTCTCATGTCGTGTCTGACTCAAGGAGTTGGCTAAAGAACTAGCTGTTATTGCAACAATGGGTTAGACAGCTAGTAGTATAGCTCTGGGGATGCTGGAGGTTCAGAGAGAGAGAAAGAACAGTTCAGAGAGAGAGAAATAGAGAGAGAGAGAGAGAGAGAGAGAGAGAGAGAGAGAGAGAGAGAGAGAACAGTTCAGAGAGAGAGAGAGAGGGGAACAGAGAGGAACAGAGAGGAACAGAGATAGGAGAGAGAAAGATAGAGAAAGAAAAAGATAGACAAAGAGAGAAAAAGAGAGAATGAGAGACATTTGAAATGTCTGTGAAATGTATTTATTCTTTTGGCACTTTTGTGATTGTAGTGTTTACTGTTAATTTTTACTGTTTATTTCACTTTTGTTTATTATCTACAGTACTTCACTTGCTTTGGCAATGTTAACATGTTTCCCATGCCAAAAAAGCCTTTGAAATTGAGAGAGAGCGAGAGTGAGAGAGAGCGAGAGTGCGAGCGAGCGAGCGAGAGTGCGAGCGAGCGAGAGAGAGAGTGCGAGCGAGAGAGAGAGTGCGAGCGAGCGAGCGGAAGTATCTGGGGTCCACCAATAGGTTCAGAGTTCCTATTTCCTCTGTTCTCTGTGTGATCATGATGTGAAGGACAGTGGTCTGGCGATCTGCAACAGGCGTTGCACTACACTGGGCAATGACATCTGCACACACACATTCACACAGTATGCCACATAAACAAACTCAAATAAAACATGAACACAGGCAAAAACACAAACTTACAGAAGCCCTGAAGCCCAAGGCAAACAATAACAAGAGAAAAAGTAGACAGTAGAATTATCTCGTCCGAACAACTTGGTAACTTGTTTGAATGACTTAAGCTCAAATGAAATGGGAAGCATTTTTCTAAAGCTCGTGAACGAGCCTCTGCTCATGCTGAAAATAGAATGCATATGAGTGAATGAAAGAAGACAGGCCGCGAGTGTCAACACCGTCCAAATCAATCAAATTGTATTGGTCACATACACGTGGTTAGCAGATGTTATTGGTCACATACACGTGTTCAGCAGATGTTATTGGTCACATACACGTGTTCAGCAGATGTTATTGGTCACATACACGCGTTCAGCAGATGTTATTGGTCACATACACGTGGTTAGCAGATGTTATTGGTCACATACACGTGATTAGCAGATGTTATTGGTCACATACACGTGATTAGCAGATGTTATTGGTCACATACACGTGGTTAGCAGATGTTATTGGTCACATACACGTGTTCAGCAGATGTTATTGGTCACATACACGTGATTAGCAGATGTTATTGGTCACATACACGTGGTTAGCAGATGTTATTGGTCACATACACGTGTTCAGCAGATGTTATTGGTGACATACACGTGTTCAGCAGATGTTATTGGTCACATACACGTGTTCAGCAGATGTTATTGGTCACATACACGTGTTCAGCAGATGTTATTGGTGACATACACGTGTTCAGCAGATGTTATTGGTCACATACACGTGTTCAGCAGATGTTATTGGTCACATACACGTGGTTAGCAGATGTTATTGGTCACATACACGTGTGTAGCAGATGTTATTGGTCACATACACGTGGTTAGCAGATGTTATTGGTCACATACACGTGTGTAGCAGATGTTATTGGTCACATACACGTGATTAGCAGATGTTATTGGTCACATACACGTGATTAGCAGATGTTATTGGTCACATACACGTGTTCAGCAGATGTTATTGGTCACATACACGTGTGTAGCAGATGTTTTGGTCACATACACGTGTTTAGCAGATGTTATTGGTCACATACACGTGATTAGCAGATGTTATTGGTCACATACACGTGTTCAGCAGATGTTATTGGTCACATACACGTGTGTAGCAGATGTTATTGGTCACATACACGTGATTAGCAGATGTTATTGGTCACATACACGTGATTAGCAGATGTTATTGGTCACATACACGTGTTCAGCAGATGTTATTGGTCACATACACGTGTTCAGCAGATGTTATTGGTCACATACACGTGATTAGCAGATGTTATTGGTCACATACACGTGGTTAGCAGATGTTATTGGTCACATACACGTGTTCAGCAGATGTTATTGGTCACATACACGTGTTCAGCAGATGTTATTGGTCACATACACGTGTTCAGCAGATGTTATTGGTGACATACACGCGTTCAGCAGATGTTATTGGTCACATACACGCGTTCAGCAGATGTTATTGGTCACATACACGTGTTCAGCAGATGTTATTGGTCACATACACGTGGTTAGCAGATGTTATTGGTCACATACACGTGGTTAGCAGATGTTATTGGTCACATACACGTGGTTAGCAGATGTTATTGGTCACATACACGTGGTTAGCAGATGTTATTGGTCACATACACGTGGTTAGCAGATGTTATTGGTCACATACACGTGGTTAGCAGATGTTATTGGTCACATACACGTGTTCAGCAGATGTTATTCAGCTGCAGCAAAATGCTTGTGTTTCTAGCTTCAACACTGCAGTAATATCTAACCAGTAATATCTAACAGTGAAACAACATATACTGTACCCAATACACACACATCTAAGTAGGAATGAATTAAGAATATATACATATGGACGAGCGATGTCAGAGCGGCATGTACTAAGATACAGTAGAATAGAATACAGTATATACATATGAGATGAGTAATGCCAGATATGTGAACATTATTAAGTGACTAAGATACAGTAGAATAGTATAGAATACAGTATATACATATGAGATGAGTAATGCCAGATATGTGAACATTATTAAGTGACTAAGATACAGTAGAATAGTATAGAATATAGTATATACATATGAGATAAGTAATGCCAGATATGTGAACATTATTAAGTGACTAAGATACAGTAGAATAGTATAGAATACAGTATATACATATGAGATGAGTAATGCCAGATATGTGAACATTATTAAGTGACTAAGATACAGTAGAATAGTATAGAATACAGTATATACATATGAGATAAGTAATGCCAGATATGTGAACATTATTAAGTGACTAAGATACAGTAGAATAGTATAGAATACAGTATATACATATGAGATAAGTAATGCCAGAAATGGAAATATTATCAAACAAGTATGACGTCATAGCGCTTCAAATTAGAATGTAATTAGAAATTAGAATTCTAATTCAAATTAGAATTTTACCAGCAATGATGGTAAAATGAGCAGGTAAATTACATTTGTAGAAAAGGAATTGTTTTGATCTTCCCTATGCTAAGTAGACTAAAGTCGTAGTTTCAAATGGATTGGGTTTATCACATATTATTCATATACACATAGACACAACAAACATATAGCCACATACGTCCTCTCTCCACAACTCTCCCATCATTAACCAGAGTATTTCCTGAGCATTCAGAGTGAACGGATAATAATATAATTCCCAAGGAAGCGAGGCCAAGTCTCGGCGTGCCTGGCATCGGACGTGGAAACGCTGACCTCTACGCTTTTCAGACTGTTTCATCAAAAACCAGTGTACCCTGACTGAACTCTGTCTCAAATGACACACAAACAGACAGACAGACACACACATACACACACACACAGACAGACACACACATACGCACACACAGACAGACACACACATACGCACACACAGACAGACATACACATACATAGGCACACACACACACACACACATAGGCACACACACACACACACACACACACACAGACAGCCACATACACACACACAGCCACATACACACGCACACACACACAGACAGCGCCACACACACACACACACACACACACACACACACACACACACACACACACACACACACACACGCACACACACACACACACACACACACACACACACACACACACAGACAGACAGACAGACAGATAGCCACATACACACACACACAAAGACAGCCACATACACACACACACACACACACAGACAGCCACACAGCCACATACACAAGTGCACTGCTTTTGAGCGGAGCCACATAGGGACAGCCACATAAATCTCTGGTCAAACATAGGACTTTATATTTAGGAGGTTTTGAAAGCCAGGAACAATTTAGAAACTGAAACAACACCTCCAGGACCTTCAAATGGACTGGATGCAAGTTTTCAATAGGACATTCTGTGTGTGTGTGTGTGTGTGTGTGTGTGTGTGTGTGTGTGTGTGTGTGTGTGTGTGTGTGTGTGTGTGTGCGCGTGTGTGTGCGTGTGTGTGTGTGTGGGTTAGGGTTATCACGATACCAGTATCAAGATAAAATGATACTTGATTTTCCATGGCCAAACATGAAAACACAAAGCACTAAATATTGTGTGTTATAGCTTGGAAAATAAACAAATGTGGCTCTGGATGACAACATAATGAAGTTTATTTCCAATAGGACGGTTTCAGTCAAGAGTGGGCTCCCAAGTGGTGCATACTGTAAACCACAACAGCCCACAAAGCATAGTGTAAACAACAACACCCCACAAAGCATACTGTAAACAACAACAACACCCCACAAAGCATACTGTAAACAACAACAACACCCCACAAAGCATAGTGTAAACAACAACACCCCACAAAGCATACTGTAAACAACAACAACACCCCACAAAGCATAGTGTAAACAACAACACCCCACAAAGCATAGTGTAAACAACAACACCCCACAAAGTATAGTGTAAACAACAACAAAACAACACCCCACAAAGCATACTGTAAACAACTACAAAACAACACCCCACAAAGCATACTGTAAACAACAACAAAACAACACGCCACAAAGCATAGTGTAAACAACAACAAAACAACACCCCACAAAGCATACTGTAAACGGCAACAAAACAACATCCCACAAAGCATACTGTAAACAACAACAACACCCCACAAAGCATAGTGTAAACAACAACACCCCACAAAGCATAGTGTAAACAACAACACCCCACAAAGCAGTGTAAACAACAACACCCCAAAGTATAGTGTAAACAACAACAAAACAACACCCCACAAAGCATACTGTAAACAGCAACAAAACAACATCCCACAAAGCATACTGTAAACAACAACAAAACAACATTCCACAAAGTATACCGTAAACAACAACAAAACAACATCCCACAAAGCATACTGTAGCTATTGTCTATTTCTGCCCTCAACCACTTGCTCTCATTCTGTGAATCCCTATGGAAAGGCAGATGAGATGATGCTTTGAAGAAGTTGCCCTTAGGCAGATTTCTAGGATCAGCTTTTCCTCCACGGAGCTTAATCCTAACCATTATGGGGAATATGCTAAACTGAGCTTAGATCAGTGTCTAAGGGGGCTCTTCATCTTACTCCATTGGGCTCTACCAGTGGGTAGCAGAGGGTGTTAATATACAACATCATGCATTAATTCTAAATGTGTATATTATTTTTACAGTAAGTTTGACAATAGCACGGTTTAAAGACTTTGTCATTATGTTGGAACTTCATGCTGTGTTTTAAGAGCACACTGACACAGAAAGGCATGATGTCGTGTGTGTGTGTGTGTGTGTGTGTGTATTTACAACTGACAAAAACAGCAGCATAAACACATGCCTCCCTCCTACTGCTGATGTTACTTTTCTGCCCTTCAAAGGATAAGTGTGATTATGACCCAATCTGGCAACCGGAGGAAGTCAACCTGGCAACCGAAGCTAGGCCTTCATGTTAGTGAATATACAGAGTAGCTTACTGTCAAAAACAAAAACACTATGGTAGGAAACAGCAGAGAGAGAAAGGAAGAGAGAGCGTGAGAGCGTGAGAGAGAAAGAGAGAGAGAAACATTGCTTTGGCAATGTTTCCCATGCCAATAAAGACCCTTGAATTGAATGTAACATTTAACTGACAGAGAGAGAAGGAAGGAAATGTAGAAATATTTGTTATGTGTCCGTTACTATGAAAAGCTGAGCCATTGGAGTCTAGCCATGGCTTTAGAGGCTGCCCTGCCGCACACAGACACACCCACCCACCCAGACACACACACACCCAGACACACACACATACACACCCAAACACACACACCCAGACACACACACACCCACACACACACACAGACACACACACCCAGACACACCCAAACACACACACCCAGACACACACACACACCCACCCATACACACACACACCTAGACACAGAGGGAGAAGGTGGAGAGGGAGATCCACTCTCCTTTCCTCACACGTGGCAGACACAGTTATACCTTCAATCGCTCAGACTGACCTACTTCCTCCTTCTCACTCCCTCCCTCCATACCGCTCCCACTTTCCCTCTCCTTACCTCTCTTTCAAACCCTCCCCATCCCTCTCATTCCCTTGCTCTTTCCATCTCCCTCCTCTCGCTCTCTCTCCTTCCATTTCACCCCTCCATCGTTCTCCCTCTACCTCCTACCCTCTCCTTCTATTACGCTGCCTCCTTCCATACTCTCTCTCCCTACATCTCTCTTCCTCCATTCATCTCTCACCATCCATTTATCCTCCTTCATCCCTCTCCATCCTACTCAACTACAAAGGTCAAATACCAAAAAATTGTTGTTCTGCAGCTAGTCAGGGCTATGTTCCACTACAGAAAACTCTACCCTCTACCAGGGCCATGTTCCACTACAGAAAACTCTACCCTCTACCAGGGCCATGTTCCACTACAGGAAACTCTACCCTCTACCAGGGCCATGTTCCACTAAAGAAAACTCTACCCTCTACCAGGGCCATGTTCCACTACAGGAAACTCTACCCTCTACCAGGGCCATGTTCCACTACAGGAAACTCTACCCTCTACCAGGGCCATGTTCCACTACAGGAAACTCTACCCTCTACCAGGGCCATGTTCCACTACAGGAAACTCTACCCTCTACCAGGGCCATGTTCCACTACAGAAAACTCTACCCTCTACCAGGGCTATGTTCCACTACAGAAAACTCTACCCCAGGGCCATGTTCCACTCTACCAGGGCCATGTTCCACTACAGGAAACTCTACCCTCTACCAGGGCCATGTTCCACTACAGGAAACTCTACCCTCTACCAGGGCCATGTTCCACTACAGAAACTCTACCCTCTACCAGGGCCATGTTCCACTACAGAAAACTCTACCCTCTACCAGGGCCATGTTCCAGGGGCCATGTTCCACTACAGGAAACTCTACCCTCTACCAGGGCCATGTTCCACTACAGAAACTCTACCCTCTACCAGGGCCATGTTCCACTACAGGAAACTCTACCCTCTACCAGGGGGCATGTTCCACTACAGAAAACTCAGAAACTACCTGGTAACAGGTGAATACCTTCCTAAACTTCAGATCACCTGGTCATTACCAGTCAAACATTCAGCTGAATAGCTGCCTGTTCTGACCTAAACCTAATACCTCTAATACCTGTCATGTTCCACACAGTCATAACATTCATAAGAGCTGTAATAGCTGCAGTACTGACCTGTCGTAAACACCTAATACCTCTGTAATACCTGTCATAACACAGTCATAACATTCATAAGAGCTGTAATAGCTGCAGTACTGACCTGTCGTAAACACCTAATACCTCTGTAATACCTGTCATAACACAGTCATAACATTCATAAGAGCTGTAATAGCTGCAGTACTGACCTGTCGTAAACACCTAATACCTCTCTAATACCTGTCATAACACAGTCATAACATTCATAAGAGCTGTAAAAACTGCAGTACTGACCTGCCTGTATGATAGGCAGCACAGCCATCAGTAGTGGACGCACATCTTCATCTCTCAATGAGAAGTATGGATTACTGGCAGAAGAGAAGTTTTCTCCAGAGTGTGCACTTCGTAGGGCTTAATGTGGGTTAGCAGGGGCTCACAGGGGGATGAGGCCAAAGGCACCTGCAATAAGAACAGATAAAAGACAAGTAGTGTTAAACCAAGACTTGGCATCGTAACATGTGCGCACACACACACACACACACACACACGTATATATGCACACACACATACGTGCACACACACACACACGTACACACACACACACACACGTATATATGCACACACACATACGTGCACACACACACACACGTACACACACACACGTATATATGCACACACACATACGTGCACACACACACACACACACACACACACGACTGGCGTATAACATTCCATGGTGCCATGCTCTTTACAGTCAAGACTTTTGAGGATTTGAAAACGTTGGTGTTTTAGACTTCAAAGAGTTGGAGGAGAGAAGTTTTCTCCCTATTGCTCCCATCTCTCAGGATCAAAGACTAGCACAGCGACGAACGTAGCATAGCCACTGGGACAATAACAGTTATATCTCCCATCTCCCAGGATCAAAGACTAGCACAGCGACGAACGTAGCATAGCCACTGGGATAATAACAGTTATATCTCACTGGTTTTACACTAGTTATATAAAACACTTACGGAACAAGGAGGGAAAACCCTACTGTATGAGGACATATGAGGACTAAATGTTGGGCCCAATTCAATTGGCTGTTTCTTGCATTGTATTGACGCAGTACCTGTTTTTACAAAGGTAAAAACACGAAACAGTTATTATGGGTATTCAAATAAATGTAATGAAACCTATTAGTGGTGGACGTCTTTCAGGTGGATGTACAGATGTGTTTAAGTAGGGTGGCAAAATTCCAGGAAAGATTTTCCAGACATCCTGGTAGGAGGATTCTGGGTTTTCTGCTTATTCTGTGATCTTCCAACTAGGATTTCTGGAAGAAATGTTTTTAGAAACATTTCTAAAGCAGATTTGATTCAATTCCAGTCTCCCTGTTCCTATTATACATTGGAGCCTGTAGTTACCAATGAGTTTTCTGTCTGTTGTTTTAACCATAGTGGAGTAGGATACAGCAGATCCATTCCATTTACATGTTAGTCATTTAGCAGATGCTCTTATCCAGAGAGACTTACAGGAGACATTAGGGTTATAGGTGCGTTGTTCAAGGGCGAATAGACAGATGTTTCACCAAGATGACTCAGGGACTCGAACCAGCGACCTTTCGGTTACTGGCCCTAAGCCGCTAGGTTACCTGCCGCCCCGACCCAAAATCAACACTAGGCTAAAATAGTGACCCTGTTATAAAAATGATTTGTAGATACATGAAGACATGACACACAGAATAAGAAATGGCGTAACATAGATTTGTATAAGAGTTTTTATTCCATCTATCTCAAAGGAGGAGTTGTATACAGAGAGACCGAACGCAGAGAGAGGGGTCCATTAGTCATAGTAAGTCTCCTCTTGTCAGAACTGGACCTGCAGACACAGAGGGGAGGTTGGGACTAAACTGGCCCCTCATCAATATTGGTGTTCTCAGTCCCACAATGCCACAGGGCAGCTGGTCCTGTTAGTCCTGCAGAGAGAGAAGAAGCAGAGAGAAGATAAGATAAGGGCTAGTGTGTGTGTGTGTGTGTGTGTGTGTATGTGTGTGTGTGTGAGTGTGTGTGTGTGTATGTGTATGTATGTATGTGTATGTATGTGTGTGTATGTGTATGTGTGTGTGTGTGTGTGTGTGTGTGTGTGTGTGTATGTGTGTATGTGTGTATGTATGTGTGTGTGTGTGTATGTGTGTATGTGTGTAGGTGTGTAGGTGTGTAGGTGTGTGGTGTGTGTGTGTGTGTGTGTAGGTGTGTGTGTGTGTGTGTGTGTGTGTGTGTTGTTCCACTAAAGGGGTATTAACAACACGTACATTCTTCTGTTCAAATTAGACGTGATGTTTTATCTGGGGGATCACAAACACACACACACACACACACACACACACACACACACACACACACACACACACACACACACACTCCCCACATTCTATAGACTGAGAGGTTCTATTGTATCTAGAACCAACATGTCTTAGAACCTCAGTAAATTGATTCTAATACATGTTGATTCTAGATACAGTATAACCTCTCATTCTATAGATTCTAAAACATGTTGGTCTAGATACAGTAGAACCTATCAGTCTATAGATTCTAAAACATGTTGGTCTAGATACATGGGGCATGGGGCGTGATAGTGACTAGGGTGGGTCATCTAGGTGAATTGTATTTCTATGGTGGCCTGATATGGCTCCCAATCAGAGGCAGCTGTTTATCATTGTCTCTGATTGGGGATCATATTTAGGTAGCCATTTTCCCCATTGTGTTTGTGGGATTTTGTCTACAGTTAGTTGCCTGTGTGCACACCAGTAGCTTCACGTTTCGTTTGTGCTTGTTTGTTTGGTGAGTTTCTATTAATTAAAATATGTGGAACTCTACGCACGCTGCACTTTGGTCCAATCATTACGACGAGCGTGACAAGATTCTAAGACGTGTTGGTCTAGATACAGTAGAACCTCTCAGTCTATATATTCTAAGACATGTTGATCTAGATACAGTAGAACCTCTCAGTCTATAGATTCTAAGACATGTTGGTCTAGATCTAGATACAGACATGTTGATTCTAGATACAGTAGAACCTCTCAGTCTATAGATTCTAAGACATGTTGGTCTAGATACAGTAGAACCTCTCAGTCTATATATTCTAAGACATGTTGATCTAGATACAGTAGAACCTCTCAGTCTATAGATTCTAAGACATGTTGGTCTAGATACAGTAGAACCTCTCAGTCTATAGATTCTAAGACATGTTGATCTAGATACAGTAGAACCACTCAGTCTATAGATTCTAAGACATGTTGGTCCAGATACAGTAGAACCTCTGTTCTAGCCAGCACCTCGCCTAAACAGGTGTGTGTTTCTTTCACCTCCAGCACAGGGAATATTAACAGAACCTTAGTTCAGTAGCTGTCTACGCTGTAGTACACACACACACAGTGTAGAGTACAAGCCTGCTGGTTATGAGAGAGTTTATGGGCTCAGCGGAACTATGAAAGCAGAAGTTACTCTACGTCTCAGCATTGCTCTGTGGAAACACACACACATACCTCCCAAAGGATTTATAGAACTGTGGTGAGGGATTCACCTTTTTCTCTTCCTGAAGTATGCTAGCCAGCCACACACACACACACACACACACACACACACACACACACAGAGAGAAAACGGGGTGGAGACAGGACCTTCAATGACCATCATTTCCTTCTAAACTAAAACCAGACCCAAATGCCCTGTATAAACATCCATTAGCTCCATGAATAGTTTGTAATAATATACTTTTAGGGTAAAACACAGCATTATAAACCTAAAACTACAATAAATAATATACTATTATGGTAGAATACCAAATGACAGACAAAGCAGGACTATTGTAGCAGTTGAGTCTGGTTAAAACTATGGACAGCTGGAGCTACAGTAGGTAATGTAGGTAATGTAGATAATGGTATTTCACCAAAAACACTGAATATGAGAGGAACATGATCCCCTCAGAACTGTGCTGATGAGACACACACCCTAAAATCTACACCACACCCTAGCATAACACACACAGACACACACATGCACACACACACACAACCACACACAATCACACACAGTGTACAGACTGATATATGGTCAATGAAGAGATAATTCCGATGTAGCAGTAATGCTATCCGTTATTGCAGGGTTCCCCAACCGGTGGACCGAGGGCCACGTTTGGCCCTCAGGTGATTTTATTTTTTGGTCTACAAATTGACCATCCGCTCAAGAAGAACTCATAAATCTAGCTGATGATCACTGCACTATTGTCTCTCAGAGGTCACAGCAATAAGATGCTTCCTCTAGACCAATCACTCAGAGGAAGCAGAGCTCACTGTCTGTGTTGAAACAGCTTTTTATAGACCTTTGTCCAGACACACTAATCCTGTTCAATATACCCTACTGTCTGTCTGTCTCTGTCTGTCTGTCTCTGTCTGTCTGTCTCTGTCTGTCCGTCTCTATGGGCCTGGACAAAGTTAAGTCCAAGTGCAGTCTATTCCTCTTTAATACCACTTTAATTGAGAAATATATCTATATGACTCATATTGTGGGTGACATTTAGAAGAAATGTTTCTTCTTAGAAAGTGAGCTGGGCCAAACATGGAGTTGCAGCAAAGGCTTCTGTCAACAAGTAAATCCAGATGGAGAGATCCCTCAGAAGGCCTCAGGGCCAGGGAACAGAAGGGGTTGGTTCAGTAGGGCCCACCGTAGCGGGACATTTCACAACGCAATAGGAATATCTGTGTTCTGATTGGACGAGTTCACGTAAGCACCTTCCCATTTTCAAAAGTTTTCTCTCTACTGAACAGGAGCCACCCAGATGAGCCTGAAGCGTAACATTCTGAACAGCAAGGGGGAAACACAACACCAGTAGTCACCAACCCTTTGCTGTTCCTGGAACTCCTTACACTATTCTTGACATTAGTGCTGGGCTAGAACAAAAGCCTGCACACCTCGTACTGTAGCTTGTCCAACAACGGGGTTAGGTGACCACAGCTCTATAGTGCCTAGTCTTTCTCCCATTCAGTAAGTGAATCAGGTGTGTGAATGCTGGGCTTGAACAAAAGCCTGCACACCCTGCCTTTAAGCCTCTCCATTTACAGTGGTGATGTAAAGTGTCTGCCTCCACAAGTGGTCCAGATGGTTCTCTCTCTCCATGTTTGAACAATACATGAGGTTAGACTATGTGATAACTCTATACAGCGGTCACCAACCCGGGTCTTGGAGTGGCTGTGCAGACATTTCTGTCCTTTTCTCTTCACACACACACACACACACACACGCGCGCGCACACGCACGCACACGCACGCAGGTCAGCACGCATGGAGGCGCGCAAGTAAGCACACAAACACACACAGGCACAGACAGACACATATTCAAAGCATGAATGTACAGACACACACAATCTCTCTCTTTCCCTGTCTCCAGGGGTAACTGTACCCTATAGTCCTGTTCACCAGGCACTCTTACATAACCCCAGTAACAGACCTATAGTAACAAGTCTCATAACCCCAGTAACAGACCTACAGTAACAAGTCGCATAACCCCAGTAACAGACCTACAGTATTGTACCAAGTCTCATAACCCCAGTAACAGACCTACAGTAACAAGTCTCATAACCCCAGTAACAGACCTACAGTAACAAGTCTCATAACCCCAGTAACAGACCTACAGTATTGTACCAAGTCTCATAACCCCAGTAACAGACCTACAGTATTGTACCAAGTCTCATAACCCCAGTAACAGACCTACAGTAACAAGTATTAACAGACCTACAGTATTGTACCAAGTCTCATAACCCCAGTAACAGACCTACAGTATTGTACCAAGTCTCATAACCCCAGTACCAGACCTACAGTAACAAGTCTCATAACCCCAGTACCAGACCTACAGTAACAAGTCTCATAACCCCAGTAACAGACCTACAGTATTGTTACAAGTCTCATAACCCCAGTAACAGACCCACAGTATTGTACCAAGTCTCATAACCCCAGTACCAGACCTACAGTAACAAGTCTCATCACCCCAGTAACAGACCTACAGTATTGTTACAAGTCTCATAACCCCAGTAACAGACCTACAGTATTGTTACAAGTCTCATAACCCCAGTAACAGACCTACAGTATTGTACAAGTCTCATAACCCCAGTAACAGACCTACAGTATTGTACCAAGTCTCATAACCCCAGTAACAGACCTACAGTACCTCATAGACCCTACAGTAACAAGTCTCATAACCCCAGTAACAGACCTACAGTATTGTACCAAGTCTCATAACCCCAGTAACAGACCTACAGTATTGTTACAAGTCTCATAACCCCAGTAACAGACCTACAGTATTGTACCAAGTCTCATAACCCCAGTAACAGACCTACAGTATTGTTACAGTATTGTACCAAGTCTCATAACCCCAGTAACAGACCTACAGTATTGTACCAAGTCTCACAAGTCTCATAACCCCAGTAACCTAGTATTGTTACAAGTCTCATAACCCCAGTAACAGACCTACAGTATTGTACCAAGTCTCATAACCCCAGTAACAGACCTACAGTATTGTACCAAGTCTCATAACCCCAGTAACAGACCCCAGTACAGACCTACAGTATTGTTACAAGTCTCATAACCCCAGTAACAGACCTACAGTATTGTTACAAGTCTCATAACCCCAGTAACAGACCTACAGTATTGTACCAAGTCTCATAACCCCAGTAACAGACCTACAGTATTGTACCAAGTCTCATAACCCCAGTACCAGACCTACAGTAACAAGTCTCATAACCCCAGTAACAGACCTACAGTATTGTTACAAGTCTCATAACCCCAGTAACAGACCTACAGTATTGTTACAAGTCTCATAACCCCAGTAACAGACCTACAGTATTGTTACAAGTCTCATAACCCCAGTAACAGACCTCATATTGTACCCTCATAACAGACCTACAGTATTGTACCAAGTCTCATAACCCCAGTAACAGACCTACAGTATTGTTACAAGTCTCATAACCCCAGTAACAGACCTACAGTATTGTTACAAGTCTCATAACCCCAGTAACAGACCTACAGTATTGTACCAAGTCTCATAACCCCAGTAACAGACCTACAGTATTGTACCAAGTCTCATAACCCCAGTAACAGACCTACAGTATTGTACCAAGTCTCATAACCCCAGTAACAGACCTACAGTATCTCATAACCCCAGTAACAGACCTCTATTGTACCAAGTAAACCCCAGTAACAGACCTACAGTATTGTACCAAGTCTCATAACCCCAGTAACAGACCTACAGTATTGTACCAAGTCTCATAACCCCAGTAACAGACCATAACCCCAGTAACAGACCTACAGTATTGTTACAAGTCTCATAACCCCAGTAACAGACCTACAGTATTGTACCAAGTCTCATAACCCCAGTAACAGACCTACAGTATTGTTACAAGTCTCATAACCCCAGTAACAGACCTACAGTATTGTACAAGTCTCATAACCCCAGTAACAGACCTACAGTATTGTACCAAGTCTCATAACCCCAGTAACAGACCTACAGTATTGTACCAAGTCTCATAACCCCAGTAACAGACCTACAGTATTGTACCAAGTCTCATAACCCCAGTAACAGACCTACAGTATTGTTACAAGTCTCATAACCCCAGTAACAGACCTACAGTATTGTACCAAGTCTCATAACCCCAGTAACAGACCTACAGTATTGTACCAAGTCTCATAACCCCAGTAACAGACCTACAGTATTGTACCAAGTCTCATAACCCCAGTAACAGACCTACAGTATTGTACCAAGTCTCATAACCCCAGTAACAGACCTACAGTAACAAGTCTCATAACCCCAGTAACAGACCTACAGTATTGTACCAAGTCTCATAACCCCAGTAACAGACCTACAGTATTGTACAGACAAGTCTCATAACCCCAGTAACAGACCTACAGTATTGTACCAAGTCTCATAACCCCAGTAACAGACCTACAGTATTGTTACTCAAGTCTCATAACCCCAGTAACAGACCTACAGTATTGTACCAAGTCTCATAACCCCAGTAACAGACCTACAGTATTGTACCAAGTCTCATAACCCCAGTAACAGACCTACAGTATTGTACCAAGTCTCATAACCCCAGTAACAGACCTACAGTATTGTACCAAGTCTCATAACCCCAGTACCAGACCTACAGTAACAAGTCTCATAACCCCAGTAACAGACCTACAGTATTGTACTCATAACCCCAGTAACAGACCTACAGTATTGTACAAGTCTCATAACCCCAGTAACAGACCTACAGTATTGTTACAAGTCTCATAACCCCAGTAACAGACCTACAGTATTGTACCAAGTCTCATAACCCCAGTAACAGACCTACAGTAACAAGTCTCATAACCCCAGTAACAGACCTACAGTAACAAGTCTCATAACCCCAGTAACAGACCTACAGTATTGTTACCAAGTCTCATAACCCCAGTAACAGACCTACAGTAACAAGTCTCATAACCCCAGTAACAGACCTACAGTATTGTTACAAGTCTCATAACCCCAGTAACAGACCTACAGTATTGTTACAAGTCTCATAACCCCAGTAACAGACCTACAGTATTGTCTCATAACCCCAGTAACAGACCTACAGTCTCATCTCATAACCCCAGTAACAGACCTACAGTATTGTACCAAGTCTCATAACCCCAGTAACAGACCTACAGTAACAAGTCTCATAACCCCAGTAACAGACCTACAGTATTGTTACAAGTCTCATAACCCCAGTAACAGACCTACAGTATTGTTACAAGTCTCATAACCCCAGTAACAGACCTACAGTATTGTACCAAGTCTCATAACCCCAGTAACAGACCTACAGTATTGTTACAAGTCTCATAACCCCAGTAACAGACCTCATAACAGTAACAGACCTTATTGTTACAAGTCTCATAACCCCAGTAACAGACCTACAGTATTGTTACAAGTCTCATAACCCCAGTAACAGACCTACAGTATTGTACCAAGTCTCATAACCCCAGTAACAGACCTACAGTATTGTTACAAGTCTCATAACCCCAGTAACAGACCTACAGTATTGTACAAGTCTCATAACCCCAGTAACAGACCTACAGTATTGTACCAAGTCTCATAACCCCAGTAACAGACCTACAGTATTGTACCAAGTCTCATAACCCCAGTAACAGACCTACAGTATTATACCAAGTCTCATAACCCCAGTAACAGACCTACAGTATTGTACCAAGTCTCATAACCCCAGTAACAGACCTACAGTATTGTTACAAGTCTCATAACCCCAGTAACAGACCTACAGTATTGTTACAAGTCTCATAACCCCAGTAACAGACCTACAGTATTGTTACAAGTCTCATAACCCCAGTAACAGACCTACAGTAACAAGTCTCATAACCCCAGTAACAGACCTACAGTATTGTTACAAGTCTCATAACCCCAGTAACAGACCTACAGTATTGTTACAAGTCTCATAACCCCAGTAACAGACCTACAGTATTGTACCAAGTCTCATAACCCCAGTAACAGACCTACAGTATTGTACCAAGTCTCATAACCCCAGTAACAGACCTACAGTATTGTTACAAGTCTCATAACCCCAGTAACAGACCTACAGTATTGTACCAAGTCTCATAACCCCAGTAACAGACCTACAGTATTGTACCAAGTCTCATAACCCCAGTAACAGACCTACAGTATTGTACCAAGTCTCATAACCCCAGTAACAGACCTACAGTATTATACCAAGTCTCATAACCCCAGTAACAGACCTACAGTATTGTACCAAGTCTCATAACCCCAGTAACAGACCTACAGTATTGTTACAAGTCTCATCACCCCAGTAACAGACCTACAGTATTATACCAAGTCTCATAACCCCAGTAACAGACCTACAGTATTGTTACAAGTCTCATCACCCCAGTAACAGACCTGCAGTATTATACCAAGTCTCATAACCCCAGTAACAGACCTACAGTATTATACCAAGTCTCATAACCCCAGTAACAGACCTACAGTATTGTACCAAGTCTCATAACCCCAGTAACAGACCTACAGTATTGTACCAAGTCTCATAACCCCAGTAACAGACCTACAGTATTGTACCAAGTCTCATAACCCCAGTAACAGACCTACAGTATTGTACCAAGTCTCATAACCCCAGTAACAGACCTACAGTATTGTACCAAGTCTCATAACCCCAGTAACAGACCTACAGTATTGTACCAAGTCTCATAACCCCAGTAACAGACCTACAGTATTGTACCAAGTCTCATAACCCCAGTAACAGACCTACAGTATTGTACCAAGTCTCATAACCCCAGTAACAGACCTACAGTATTGTACCAAGTCTCATAACCCCAGTAACAGACCTACAGTATTGTACCAAGTCTCATAACCCCAGTAACAGACCTATTATACCAAGTCTTTATACACAGTCAGACAGCGTACCTCAACAAAACGTAGTTCTTGTCCTTTGTGATACTGGCAGGCTCGGAATGAAGCATGACAGCACAGAGAAAATAGAGGAGAAAAATAAGCTGTATCTGTCAATGTGTGAATACCTTTAGCATCTCCATCCATCTACAGACTGTGATGAAGTCAAGTAAATCACCAGTCTTCTCTAAGTAGTACTTATAACACAGTGCTGAAACTATACATTATCCACATAGTATAGAGCTGATGACAAGGTGTTACACAACAACTGTTTTACTGCTGCAACTACACAGAGGGAGGGAGGGAGGGAGGGAGGGAGGGAGGGAGGGAGGGGGAGGGAGGGAGGGAGGGAGGGACACAAACAGACACATAGACACTGACATACACACACACACACTGTACATACCCTCTTCCTTGCTTTCGTCTTCATTCTCACCATCTCTCCATCTCTCAATCACACACACACACATCTCAACAGGAGGTAGGGAGGAAATGAGATCCTCCCTTTAGAATAACAGGGTAGATTTGGTTTCAGAAATAATATCATTTTGCTGCACGCTGTACATACAGTCCTCACAGAGAGAGCAGTCAACCTGATACGGGGGGATAAAGGTGGCAGAACTGGCTGACATGACAGCTACTTTTACAAACACACCCACGGACACATACACACACAAACAGACACACACACACACCCACACACACACACCCACGGACACATACAAACAGACAAACACACACAGACACACATACACACACCTCCACAACTCCACAGTGTGTGACTTGTATCTGTGGGTGAAAGACATCATACAGTACGTTTCACCTTTTCATTTTCTCTCCCTCTCATTAATCCCACTTTCCATAATAATATGATGAAAGCTCCAAAGTGCAGCGGGGAGAAATGGAGAGGGAAATGGAGAGGAACATGGTCTCATTACCCAGAGGGGAGAAATGGAGAGGGAAATGGAGAGGAACATGGTCTCATTACCCAGAGGGGAGAAATGGAGAGGGAAATGGAGAGGAACATGGTCTCATTACCCAGAGGGAAAATATGGGTCTCATTACCCAGAGGGGAGAAATGGGAACATGGTCTCATTAGGGAAATGGAGAGGAACATGGTCTCATTAGTCAGAGGGGAGAAATGGAGAGGAACATGGTCTCATTAGTCAGAGGGGAGAAATGGAGAGGAACATGGTCTCATTAGTCAGAGGGGAGAAATGGAGAGGAACATGGTCTCATTAGTCAGAGGGGAGACATGGAGAAGAACATGGAGAGGAACATGGTCTCATTAGTCAGAGGGGAGAAATGGAGAGGAACATGGTCTCATTAGTCAGAGGGGAGAAATGGAGAGGAAAATGGAGAGGTACATGGTCTCATTAGTCAGAGGGGAGACATGGAGAGGAACATGGTCTCATTAGTCAGAGGGGAGAAATGGAGAGGAACGTGGTCTCATTAGTCAGAGGGGAGAAATGGAGAGGAACATGGTCTCATTAGTCAGAGGGGAGAAATGGAGAAGAACATGGAGAGGAACATGGTCTCATTAGTCAGAGGGGAGACATGGAGAGGAACATGGTCTCATTAGTCAGAGGGGAGAAATGGAGAAGAACATGGAGAGGAACATGGTCTCATTAGTCAGAGGGGAGACATGGAGAGGAACATGGTCTCATTAGTCAGAGGGGAGACATGGAGAAGAACATGGTCTCATTACCCAGAGGGGAGACATGGAGAGGAACATGGTCTCATTAGTCAGAGGGGAGAAATGGAGAAGAACATGGAGAGGAACATGGTCTCCTTAGTCAGAGGGGAGACATGGAGAAGAACATGGAGAGGAACATGGTCTCATTAGTCAGAGGGGAGACATGGAGAGGAACATGGTCTCATTAGTCAGAGGGGAGAAATGGAGAGGACCATGGAGAGGAACATGGTCTCATTAGTCAGAGGGGAGACATGGAGAGGAACATGGTCTCATTACCCAGAGGGGAGACATGGAGAGGAACATGGTCTCATTAGTCAGAGGGGAGAAATGGAGAGGACCATGGAGAGGAACATGGTCTCATTAGTCAGAGGGGAGAAAGTAAATCAGTAACTAACAGAGCCTGGAGCGACGCAGCACAGTTAAATCTGAAAGAAGGAGATGAAAGAACAGAAATGTTAGTGTGACGAAATGAAACAAAGCAGTAGATACACACACACACACACACACACACACACACACACACACACACACACACACACACACACACACACACACAGATAGAGAGGAGATACACACACACACACACACAGAGAGGAGAAACACACACACACAGAGGAGAAACACACACACATACAGAGAGGACATACACAGAGGAGAAACACACACACACAGAGGAGAAACACACACATACACAGAGGAGAAACACACACACACACACACACACATACACACACACAGAGGAGAAACACACACACACATAGGAGAAACATACACACACACACACATACACAGAGGAGATACACACACAAATGCAGCAGATGATGCAACCTACGAACGCAGGAAACATTGAGAACTGTTTGAAGATGCTTCCACACGCACAATATGACATGTATCAATCAGCTGGTTGAGGAAGAAACAGACAGATCAGAGGACAGGTGGTTTGGTAGATGACATTCTAAAGGAATCCCCTGGAGCACTTCAATGGTTCACTTAAAGATCCTCTATAGAAGATACAGATGTTGTGCGGTCCCGGCGAGCCGCTATAGAAGATACAGATGTTGTGCGGTCCCGGCGATCCGCTATAGAAGATACAGATGTTGTGCGGTCCCGGAGATCCGCTATAGAAGATACAGATGTTGTGCGGTCCCGGCGATCCGCTATAGAAGATACAGATGTTGTGCGGTCCCGGCGATCCGCTATAGAAGATACAGATGTTGTGCGGTCCCGGAGATCCGCTATAGAAGATACAGATGTTGTGCGGTCCCGGAGATCCGCTATAGAAGATACAGATGTTGTGCGGTCCCGAAGATACGATCCGCTATAGAAGATACAGATGTTGTGCGAAGATACAGATGTCCCGGATGTTGTGCGGTCCCGGCGATCCGCTATAGAAGATACAGATGTTGTGCGGTCCCGGCGATCCGCTATAGAAGATACAGATGTTGTGCGGTCCCGGCGATCCGCTATAGAAGATACAGATGTTGTGCGGTCCCGGCGATCCGCTATAGAAGATACAGATGTTGTGCGGTCCCGGAAGATACAGATGTTGATCCGCTATAGAAGATACAGATGTTGTGCGGTCCCGCTATAGAAGACAGATGTTGTGCGGTCGCGATCCGATATAGAAGATACAGATGTTGTGCGGTCCCGGAGATCCGCTATAGAAGATACAGATGTTGTGCGGTCCCGGAGATCCGCTATAGAAGATACAGATGTTGTGCGGTCCCGGCGAGCCGCTGTAGAAGATACAGATGTTGTGCGGTCCCGAAGATACAGATCCGCTATAGAAGATACAGATGTTGTGCGGTCGGCGATCCCGGATACGATCCGCTATAGAAGATACAGATGTTGTGCGGTCCCGGCGATCCGCTATAGAAGATACAGATGTTGTGCGGTCCCGCGATCCGCTATAGAAGATACAGATGAAGATACAGATGTTGTGCGGTCCCGGCGATCCGCTATAGAAGATACAGATGTTGTGCGGTCCGCGAAGATACAGATCCGCTATAGAAGATACAGATGTTGTGCGGTCCCGGCGAGCCGCTATAGAAGATACAGATGTTGTGCGGTCCCGGCGATCCGCTATAGAAGATACAGATGTTGTGCGATCCGTCCCGATGTTGTGCGATCCGCTATAGAAGATACAGATGTTGTGCGGTCCCGGCGATCCGCTATAGAAGATACAGATGTTGTGCGGTCCCGGCGATCCGCTATAGAAGATACAGATGTTGTGCGGTCCTGAAGATACAGATCCGCCGCTATAGAAGATACAGATGTTGTGCGGTCCCGGAGATCCGCTATAGAAGATACAGATGTTGTGATGTTGTGCGGTCCCGGCGATCCGCTATAGAAGATACAGATGTTGTGCGGTCCCGCATCCGCTATAGAAGATACAGATGTTGTGCGGTCCGCGATCCGCTATAGAAGATACAGATGTTGTGCGGTCCCGGCGATCCGCTATAGAAGATACAGATGTTGTGCGGTCCCGGAGATCCGAGATGTTGTGCGGTCCGCTATAGAAGATACAGATGTTGTGCGGTCCCGGAGATCCGCTATAGAAGATACAGATGTTGTGCGGTCCCGGATACAGAGATCCGCTATAGAAGATACAGATGTTGTGCGGTCCCGGCGATCCGCTATAGAAGATACAGATGTTGTACAGATGTTGTCCCGGCGATCCGCTATAGAAGATACAGATGTTGTGCGGTCCCGGCGATCCGCTATAGAAGATACAGATGTTGTGCGGTCCCGACGATCCGCTATAGAAGATACAGATGTTGTGCGGTCCCGGCGATCCGCTATAGAAGATACAGATGTTGTGCGGTCCCGGCGATCCGCTATAGAAGATACAGATGTTGTGCTGATAATATGGGTCAGATCATTTGACTTGGTTGGGATAGAAGCAAGACTTTTTCACTGTAGTAATGGTGGAACCAGGAGGCTAACGGATCTGCACTCACTTGTTTCTCTAGGGCACTCTGAAACAACGCTACAGCCAAGCCTTATCATTACAACAATCATTATCTGGGAGAGTTTTGTTCATAGTTGCACAGTGCTCCCATTGTTAAACTGCTGGTTGCATAGCAAAATATTGGTTGTACTTTAGAGTCCTGCTCCTATTCAAAGACACTTTATGAATACACTCCCTGAACTAAAGCACCTGATTCAACAAGTCAATGGCTTGGGGATTAGTTGACTAATCAGGAATAGATCAAGTGGAACGGCTAGGGGTCTAGGAGGCTAGGAGGTTAGGAGGCTAGAGTGTTGAGAGGCTAGAGTGTTGGGAGGCTAGGGGTCTGGGAGGCTAGGAGGTTAGGAGGCTAGAGTGTTGAGAGGCTAGGGGTCTAGGAGGCTAGGAGGTTAGGAGGCTAGAGTGTTGAGAGGATAGAGTGTTGGGAGGCTAGAGTGTTGGGAGGGTAGGGGTCTAGGAGGCTAGGAGGTTAGGAGGCTAGAGTGTTGAGAGGCTAGGGGTCTAGGAGGCTAGGAGGTTAGGAGGCTAGAGTGTTGAGAGGATAGAGTGTTGGGAGGCTAGAGTGTTGGGAGGCTAAGGGTCTAGGAGGCTAGGAGGTTAGGAGGCTAGAGTGTTGAGAGGATAGAGTGTTGAGAGGATAGAGTGTTGAGAGGCTAGGGGGTTAGGAGGCTAGAGTGTTGGGAGGCTAGGGGGTTAGGAGGCTAGGAGGTTATGGATCTAGGAGGCTAGAAGGCTAGGGGGTTAGGAGGCTAGGGAGTTAGGAGGTTAGGAGGCTAGGGGTTAGGAGGTTAGGAGGCTAGGGGGTTAGGAGGCTAAGGTGGACATTTTTGTTTTTGTGTTTTTCTAATAACCAATTTCTATGTTCGTGCAAGTGACTGACTGAACGAATCCTCACTATCAGTATCTGCAATTTGGCAGTACGCCCAGAACCTTGTTTAGAGAAATGATATCTCCGTTTCAAGGTCTCAGCTTAGAGAAGAAGCCTCGTGAGGTACTGGTCTATCACAAGCATGACCCAGTATTGGTTGTCACATGAATGAAGCAAACATTAATGAATTATGAATAAACTAAATCATGGAAATATGACTTGTCTGCAGTATACAGGACAACTAAAGGGACTGCCCAGTGAGACCTCTCCAGCTTCATTTAAGATTGACTTTGAGTGTCTCTGTGTAACAATTTCTACAACAGGGGTTAGGAGGCTAGGGGCCTAGGGGCCCCAGGAAAAGTTTGGGAAACACTGGTATAGAGTTCAGAGTCCAGAGATTCTTTCAGAATTGTGCAGACAACATAAAGTCCCCTCTGATAACTGTTGGTCTCTGACACACACACACAGCATGTACACACACTGTCCAATAGTCTTCACACACAGCATGTACACACACTGTCCAATAGTCTTCACACACATGTACACACACTCTGCAATAGTCTTCACACACATGTACACACACTCTCCAATAGTCTTCACACACATGTACACACACTGTCCAATAGTCTTCACACACCGCATGAACACACACTCTCCAATAGTCTTCACACACATGCATGTACACACACTCTCCAATCACACACACACATATGTACACACACTCTCCAATAGTCTTCACACACACGCATGTACACACACTCTCCAATAGTCTTCACACACATGTACACACACTCTCCAATAGTCTTCACACACATGTACACACACTGTCCAATAGTCTTCACACACCGCATGAACACACACTCTCCAATAGTCTTCACACACATGCATGTACACACACTCTCCAATCACACACACACATATGTACACACACTCTCCAATAGTCTTCACACACACGCATGTACACACACTCTCCAATAGTCTTCACACACATGTACACACACTCTCCAATAATCTTCACACACACACACTCCAATAGTCTTCACACACATGTACACACACTCTCCAATCACACACACACATATGTACACACACTCTCCAATAGTCTTCACACACATGTACACACACTCTCCGATCGTCTTCACACACATGTACACACACTCTCCAATAGTCTTCACACACATGTACACACACACTCTCCAATAGTCTTCACACACATGTACACACACTCTCCAATAGTCTTCACACACACACACACACACTCTCCAATAGTCTTCACACACATGTACACACACTCTCCAATAGTCTTCACACACATGTACACACACTCTCCAATAGTCTTCACACACATGTACACACACTCTCCAATAGTCTTCACACACATGTCGCTAACACTTCACTACTTCAGCAGCATGTTGATTCTCTTCTCGCTGACTGAACAACAACAAGCATCACCTACTGTCTAAGGAGTTATATAAACAACTAACTAATGACTTGTTTAATTACTTTTTTCAATTAAGGAGGACTTTTCTCCTGATGTTTAGGTACAGCGGTGGTTCTCACAGGCACAGATGAAACTGAAGAAAGAGGGAGAGAGAGGGGGAGAAAGACAGAATCAGAGAGGGCATGATAGAAGAGAAGGAGAGAGGGGGAGAAAGACAGAATCAGAGAGGGCATGATAGAAGAGAAGGAGAGAGGGGAGAAAGACAGAATCAGAGAGGGCATGATAGAAGAGAAGGAGAGAGGGGGAGAAAGACAGAATCAGAGAGGGCATGATAGAAGAGAAGGAGAGAGGGGAAGAAAGACAGAATCAGAGAGGGCATGATAGAAGAGAAGGAGAGAGGGGGAGAAAGACAGAATCAGAGAGGGCATGATAGAAGAGAAGGAGAGGGGGAGAAAGACAGAATCAGAGAGGGCATGATAGAAGAGAAGGAGAGAGGGGGAGAAAGACAGAATCAGAGAGGGCATGATAGAAGAGAAGGAGAGAGGGGGAAAAGACAGAATCAGAGAGGGCATGATAGAAGAGAAGGAGAGGGGGGGAGAAAGACAGAATCAGAGAGGGCATGATAGAAGAGAAGGAGAGAGGGGAGAAAGACAGAATCAGAGAGGGCATGATAGAAGAGAAGGAGAGAGGGGGAAAAGACAGAATCAGAGAGGGCATGATAGAAGAGAAGGAGAGAGGGGGAGAAAGACAGAATCAGAGAGGGCATGATAGAAGAGAAGGAGAGAGGGGGAGAAAGACAGAATCAGAGAGGGCATGATAGAAGAGAAGGAGAGAGGGGGAGAAAGACAGAATCAGAGAGGGCATGATAGAAGAGAAGGAGAGAGGGGGAGAAAGACAGAATCAGAGAGGGCATGATAGAAGAGAAGGAGAGAGGGGGAGAAAGACAGAATCAGAGAGGGCATGATAGAAGAGAAGGAGAGAGGGGGAGAAAGACAGAATCAGAGAGGGCATGATAGAAGAGAAGAGAGAGGGGAGAAAGACAGAATCAGAGAGGGCATGATAGAAGAGAAGGAGAGAGGGGGAGAAAGACAGAATCAGAGAGGGCATGATAGAAGAGAAGGAGAGAGGGGGAGAAAGACAGAATCAGAGAGGGCATGATAGAAGAGAAGGAGAGAGGAGGAGAAAGACAGAATCAGAGAGGGCATGATAGAAGAGAAGGAGAGAGGGGGAGAAAGACAGAATCAGAGAGGGACAGAAAGTGGGAAAGAGAGAGAGAGAGGAACCCTGCTGTGTGTCAGATGAGAATCTAAAAAAGGAGAGTTGTGCAGCGTAGCAATCAGGTCTAGACACACACACCAACTCTACTCTTACTTTAGTTTCCTTTTCCTGTTTGCTATCGAGCGGTTCGTCCACACTGCCACCTTCCCACTCAGACACACACACCAACTCTACTCTTACTTTAGTTTCCTTTTCCTGTTTGCTTTCGAGCGGTTCGTCCACACTGCCATCTTCCCACTCAGACACACACACCAACTCTACTCTTACTTTAGTTTCCTTTTCCTGTTTGCTATCGAGCGGTTCGTCCACACTGCCATCTTCCCACTCAGACACACACACCAACTCTACTCTTACTTTAGTTTCCTTTTCCTGTTTGCTATCGAGCGGTTCGTCCACACTGCCATCTTCCCACTCAGACACACACACCAACTCTACTCTTACTTTAGTTTCCTTTTCCTGTTTGCTATCGAGCGGTTCATCCACACTGCCATCTTCCCACTCAGACACACACACCAACTCTACTCTTACTTTAGTTTCCTTTTCCTGTTTGCTATCGAGCGGTTCGTCCACACTGCCATCTTCCCACTCAGACACACACACCAACTCTACTCTTACTTTAGTTTCCTTTTCCTGTTTGCTATCGAGCGGTTCGTCCACACTGCCATCTTCCCACTCAGACACACACATACTCACATTTCACTGACCAGCAAACTGACACACACACAAACACACATTCCCACTTCACCTCTGTGACTCCCACTAATGATGATGCTGCATATGCATGTCTCATTTGAATGCTGACACACACCAGCAGAGTCGTCCAGGGTTTCTCAACGTCGGTCAGACAGATAGCAGACAAGAAAGCCTTCAGCTGTAATGTTAATACCAGTGGGCCTCCAGAGAGGGACAACATAGAATAAGGACAACATAGAATAAGGACAACAGAGATTAAGGACAACATAGAATAAGGACAACAGAGATTAAGGACAACATAGAATAAGGACAACAGAGATTAAGGACAACATAGAATAAGGACAACAGAGATTAAGGACAACATAGAATAAGGACAACAGAGATTAAGGACAACATAGAATAAGGACAACAGAGATTAAGGACAACAGAGAATAAGGACAACAGAGATTAAGGACAACATAGAATAAGGACAACAGAGATTAAGGACAACAGAGATTAAGGACAACAGAGGACAACAGAGATTAAGGACAACATAGAATAAGGACAACAGAGATTAAGGACAACATAGAATAAGGACAACAGAGATTAAGGACAACATAGAATAAGGACAACAGAGATTAAGGACAACAGAGATTAAGGACAACAGAGATTAAGGACAACATAGAATAAGGACAACAGAGATTAAGGACAACATAGAATAAGGACAACAGAGATTAAGGACAACATAGAATAAGGACAACAGCGATTGAGGAGAATTTGCTACAATGTTCTTGGAAAGGACGGAATACACCAGTTATACAACTGATCCAGTTCCAGAATGAACTTAAACCCAAGAGTTAACCTAATCCTAAGAGATAACCTAAACACAAGAGTTAACCTAATCCTAAAAGATAACCTAAACACAAGAGTTAACCTAATCC
>NW_027040076.1:31030-68530 GCF_034236695.1 Oncorhynchus nerka | reverse complement strand
AGGACACTCATGATTCCCGTATGTATGAAGCATCTCAGATCAGGAGTGCTGATCTAGGATCAGGTCCCCCTGTAATCCTGTTCAGTATGTGTTAAACTAATGAAAGCTAATGCATGAATTAGTTGTGTTACTAATCCATCATGTGACTTTGTGTTAAGGTCCACTGTGACATTTTGACAGAGATTCACGCTAAGCTTTAGATAAATCAAATTAATTCATTCATTCTCTACGAATGCATTTGATTTCAGTAGGAACTGTGACAGGTGCGCACACACACACACACACACACACACACACACACACACACACACACACACACACACACACACACACACTCTGAGTTTTGAGACCCATGTAGGGAGTGACTATCAGTTTATATATATTATAAATGGTTGTATTTCCATCTCAAAGTAGTTTATCCTGAGACTAGTTCATACAGCACAACTAGATGTTATTGGAAAATTTAGCAAATTTATTGAAAATGTGAAATTCATATCTAATTTACATGATGTATTCACACTCCTGAGTCAATATATATTAGAGTCACAACAGTGGTTACAGCTGGGAGTCTTTCTGGGTAACTTTGTGGGTAACTTTGTCAAGGTTCTGGGTAACTTTGTCAAGTTGGTAGATGATAATTGCTAGATAAATGCATTTTCATGCCATAGATTTTCAAGCCGATGTAAGTCAAAACTGTAACTTGGCCACTCAGGAACATTCAATGTCATCTTGGTAAGCAACTCCAGTGAATATTTGGCCTTGTGTTTTAGGTTACTGTTCCACTGAAAGATGAATTTGTCTCCCAGTGTCTGTTGGAAAGCAGACAACCAGGTTTTCCTCTAGGATTAGCCCTAATTAGTTTATTTTTATCCTTAAAAAGACTCCCTAGACCTTGTCAATGACAAGAATACCCTTAACATGATGCAGCAACCACGAAATATGAAAATATGGAGTGGTACTCGGTGATGTGTTGTGTTGAATTTGCTCCAAAACATAACACTTTGTATTCAGGACAGTTAATTTCTTTGCAGTGTTACTTTAGTGAATTGTTGCAAACAGGATACATATTTTTTTACATGTTTATTCTTTACAGGCCTCTGTCTTTTCACTCTGTCATTTAGATTAGTATTGTGGAGCAATTATAATGTTGTTGATCCATCCTCAGTTTCTCCTACTACAGCCATTAAACTCTGTAACTGTTTTAAAGTCACCATTGGGCTCATGGTGAAATCCCTGAGCGGTTTCCTTCCTCTCCGGCAGCTGAGTTAGGAAGGTCGCCTGTATCTTTGTATTGACTGTGTGTATTGATACAACATCCAAAGTGTAATTAATAACTTCATGCTGAAAGAGATATTCAATGTCTGCTTTTTTTATTTTGATCCTTCTACCAATATGTGCCCTTCTTTGCAAGGTATTGGAAAACCTCCCTGGTCTTTACAGTTGAATCTGTGTTTGAAATTGATTACTCGACTGAGGGACCTTACAGATAATTGTATGTGCTGAGTACAGAGATGAGGTAGTCCTTCAAAAATGTTAAACACTATTATTTCACACAAAGTGAGGCTTGCCATAACAAATGGGTTGATTACTTATTGACTCAAGACATTTCACCTTTTTATTTGTAATTAATTTGTAATCATAATTCATAACATAACACTGTGACATTATGGGGTATTGTGTGTAGGCCAGTGACACAAAATCTCAGTTGAATCCATTTTAAATTCAGGCTGTAAAACAACAAAACGTGGAAAAAGGCAAGCGGTGTGAATACTTATTGAAGGCACTGTAGTTAACTAGGCCGGGATTCAAATCAGATGCACTTTCAACAAGTACACAGCACTTAACATAGGCAATTTCTACTTGAACCTCCATCTGCAGAGTTAACCATGAATGTGATCGCTGTGAACGTTTGGGATATTGCCCTTGAAAAAGGTACATTGTTGGTTGTGCAATGCACTTGTTGGTAACATAAAAATCTCAGCCCTAGTTAGTTAGTAGGTTTGGTATTAGGTAAGTCATAGAGTATACATTACATTAAATAAATGATGATAGTACTGAACAAAACATCAAAAGCAAAAATGTTTATGTATATAAATACTGAATACCCCTGTCATGGTAGACAGGTTGACATGTATTCCTATCTATGTGTTGTGTTACTGTGTAGGGAGTGGTTCAGGAGGGGCCAATTTGGTCCACAGGCAGTCCCAGAAGGCTGGCTGCAGAGCCGGGTCCTGGGGCCAGTCCAGGTAGGTCCTGGGGCCAGTCCAGGTAGGTCCTGGTCTTGACCAGCCTGGCCAGGCGGTGGTGGCCAGACAGCTGCCTAGGGGGGTATGTCCTCCAGGAAGACCAGGATAAGGATGTCCGTGTGCTCCACCAGCAGATGCCGGGTGGCCAGTCGCAGCTCCAAGGAGCACCAGTTACTGCGCAGGTAGTGACGACTCACCAGACCCTGAGCGTGGCGGCTGCCGTAGAGGCCGTCTGTGTTGTTATCCATGATTTCCTTCCCCAGCTGGAAGTCCCTACTGTGCAGACAGAGACACAGGAAGGGAGGCCCGGCAGCAGCTGCTCCAGCACCCAGCGCTCGTCTCTACCACTGTATGACACAAAAGCATCATAGTGGTAGCGCCCTCTGGGGTTGGGCCTCTGCACCACCTCTTCTAGTCAACTATGTGCAATGTGGCAGAAGGCCAGCTGATGGGGCAGCACCACCAGTATGAAGCGGAGCAGGTCTAGGGAGGTGCAGATGAACAGGACAAAACGCACATCCAGGGAACAGTGGGCCTCCGAGTACCTGCGGAAGTTCTGGATACCATTTTCATTTTTGCATGTCATCTCCAGCTCTCCCTCAAGCCAAAATATGACTTGGACATGTTGCTGTCTCCTGGCCCAGTTGTCCAGCCAGGCATTATCACAGCTGCAGTGCAGGTGAGGACCAAAGAACTCCATAAACCTCAGGAAGGTGAGGGGCTCTGGAAAGCTGTCCAACATGCTGAACTCCTCTATAGCATGACATTTAATCACACTGAGGGACTGCAGGTCTCTGCTCAGCTCCTCCTCCAGAGTGAGGATTCTATTCGATAAGGTTCAGGCTCTCCAGTCTGGATAGATTGTGGAACATGATACCCAGTGTCAGACACCTTAGCTGCACAAGCCTCTTCAGGTCATTCATGTCCACAAACTCTGGTGAGAAAACCAACTGGAACTCAAACTGGAAGTCAAACTCCTGCAGGGAGGTGAAGTACTTTGCAGCAAAGTGAGACCCACACAGGAGATATCTGTCATGGCCTTGAGGTAGACAACTGACTGGAAGAATGGTCTCCAGCAGTCTTGAAGATCACATTAGATGGAGTAGTGAGCTGAAGGACAAAGTCTTGTTTTGGGGTGCTGTCCATGGTGATGTTGAGAGTAAGGGAAGACACCAAATATATGGGTCAGATTTCAACTTGTCTGTGACTCACTAGGAGGAGGAGGAAAGTCTAAATATATGTTATTTAGGGAGGTGAGGTGGATGAATGCAGATGTTTATGACTGAGTTATATTAAAGTGTTAGGGTTTCCATGCTGTGTAGGGCAAAGAAACTGTTCTCTGTATTCTGAGAAATCCTGTTATCACCTAGGTATAAGAACCTCAGTTTACCATGTCCCTTAAATATATTTTATTGCATTTTAAATCCAGCCATTTCAGATTTATCAAACAGAACTGCTCTGAGGTGATGTTTGTGATGTGAAAGTAACACAAGGCAAGTCTCCTCAGCCATGTGACAGGACCCCCGGAGGGTCACAAAGGACATTGAGCTCATATTGATATTGAAATGAACAGAAACCTCCATGTCGTTTAGATTCTTCAAATAGTGGATCAAAGCTCAAATCAACACTGTCCTCAACACCAGGAGAAAGGTGGATGTTGAGCACCTGAAGTCCATGACAGTTTCTCACTGCCGACGCTGAATGGTTCACCGTTTTAAGGTTCCAGAAATCAAGTTCTGTCTTTTTGAGAGTCTCAACACTGTTTCACAAACAGACTCAAAATGAATGTTTTTCTTGTTGAAAAGAAAAGGAACGCAGTATACTGATACCAGACTGAAGAAGCTGTGTCTGTGGCTCATCGATGCTTGGCAAACTAAGATTTGAGATGTTTTTAAAGCATCCAAATGCTCCATTTTCTAACCGGCGAGCGTCAAGAAATGAAAAACTCACCCCTTGAAGACGATGGAAATAAGGAAGTTCAAAAACAGCTCTGTTGGTGTGAGAGCAGTTCTGATGTCTCAAAATGACTCTGTTCTGATGTAAAGTGCAGGTTCGTCAATGACTGTGACATATTGACTATCCTACATATCAAGTCAGACAGTTCCTTTGTACAGCTGTAGACTGAGTGGTAGGTTGGTTAACAAATGTCCAATGAGATTGATGATTGATATTCAGAATGGTCCTCTGTCCAATGGGATGAGGCGTTGTTGGGATTAGATGTCCAATGGAATAAAGAACCGCTGTTGTTCCACTGCTGTGTCTGTTAGCTATGTTGTATCTGTGTGCATCTCCTCTTCATCTTCCTGGTCTGTTTTAACTGGAAGATACTCTGAGAGAGACTGCAGGTCACACACACACACACACACACACATCTGCACTTTAACACCCATTTAGGGAGTGGCCAGCATCCCCTTCATAATCTAATCTAATCTACTCTAATTGGGCCCCCTGTGGAGCTGCACTATAACTGTGTAATGGCCTGGGATAGACATGGCATGTGACACACACACACGCACACACACACACGCACACGGCTGGCCTACCATTGGCTGATCTGACACACACCACATACACACACAGGGTGATACTTGATCTAATCTGATGGGAGTCATGAGGTGGAACAACAGGTCATTATTAAAACCAACACAGCACTACTTACCTTCTGGAACCAACAGACTACAGATGTTTAGCAGGCTAGTGGTTTTAGCTTTAGCTACAATCTCTCTTCCAATGTTTTTATTGTACTTTTTAAAGATCTACAGGTTTCTTTAAAAAAAGTTCATTTTATTTGTCCTTGTTCTCATTCCCCAGGAGAGAGGAAAAAATGATCAGACTGCCAGCTATAGCATGACAGTAAAGAGCAAAACTGTTATTGTGATGCTTTGAAACTAACCAACAAAAGCATTTGTTGAGGTTTCTTCTGTGTGTCCTTTTATACAGACAATGAGATGACTGATTTAAGGGGAGCAGGACATCCAGTCTGCACACATTCACACACACCTCCTACAGATGTTGTCAACCACAACCAGTCAGTCCCACAGCCAGGTTATCAGACTAGTCTCAACATGGAAATGAAAGGCTGTGAGAGAAAGAGAAGGGAAGAAGAGGGATGAAACACTCGGCCTTCAAGATTTCAGCGTCTGTGTAAATCATTCCATCCACTCTCCGCTGGTCCACAATTAAGGTGGCACGTGACATTCCTCTGAGTGTGTGTGTGTGTGTGGCATGTATGTGTGTGCCTGTGTGCGTTCTCAATTCTCTCTCTCTCTCTCTCTCGGGTTTTATTGGCGGGGCTGGGAGTGTGGGCTGGCTCAGGGATACATCAACAGAGAGGTGCTGAACACTGTCTCATCATCATTATTATTACTATTCATCTTCACAAGAGCCTTTCAGATGCTGCCAGACACACACACACACACACACACACACACACACACACACACACACACACACACACACACAGCAGCATCAAAGTGCCTCTATTCTGGCTAGGGCCCAACACCAGATGTTGAGGGTTTGGTCATAAAATGAGAATTTCCCTTTAGGCTTTATATGGAGAATATAGGCTACATATTGTACAAGGGATGTATTATATATCTGGGAAACTGCATCCCAAATGGCACTCTATTCCTTATACAATGCATTACTTTTTACCAGAGGCCAAGGGAACTTGTCAAAAGTAGTGCACTATGTAGGGAACAGGGTGCCTTTGGGACACATCCTATATCTGTGTCTATGCAGCAGCTTTGTTCACGCAAAACAAGCAACCCACCAAACAACCAATCAATAAATCAATCAAAATGTCTGCCCTAATCTAGAATTTCTGTAGCTTCCCAGGGGTAGCTTAGTCACTCTGACAGTGCATTATCCCAAAGCTATTATTGCCTACAGTACTCCAGAGAGCAAAGTCTTTCTTTATAGCTTAGACAACAGTATTATTTAACCTCTGACCCCTTCTGACCTCAGACTGCGTGTGGTGTGTTTTGAGCTGTGTGTTTTGAGCTGTGTGTTTTGTGTATGTGTAGCTGAGGTGGTGATAGTGAGCTAGGCTTTAGCTCAGTGGGCTAGCACAGTCATGAGTCATGCAGATGACCGGTAATACATGTCATTCACATTGGGTATAAAGATGTGTGTTTGTGAGAGAAAGGTGACCCCCGACCCCCACAATGTAGAGAGTATTTCTGTAACAATGTCGGTGTAGGTGTTTTTCTGTGTGACCACGAGGGAGGAGTGTGTCAACGTGCGAGGGAGAGAGGGAGGTAGGGACGAGGAATATAACTTTCTGTGAGAATGAGGGAACGCACACACACACACCCACACACACACACACACACAGGTAATGAGGGTAACATTTGAAGCCCCTCAAATAGGCACAGCCTGTCTGACGGGATTCAGAAAAACTCACACACATACAAACCGAGGAACACGATGGAAAATTAGAGCTTCCGGAAAAGTCATTAGTGTGTGAAAATGTCAAGACTGACTTTAAGCTTCCCACAGCTCACTGGACACACACCTCTTAAACAGACACCACTGACCTCACCTTACAGAGAGGGGGAGAGGGGGAGAGGAGAGAGGCGAGAAAGAAAGAGAGAAACAAACCATCAGTTCATCAATCCGTCTTCTCCTCCGGTCTTTCTCTCACACCATCAGTTCATTGTTGAGACGTTGTTAATTGTGCCAGTCGGTTTCATAAAATACCTACTGCTTAGCCACACACACACACACACACACACACACACACACACACACACACACACACACACACACACACACACACTGTGGCTTGGTCATGAGTCAATGACAGTAATGTCTGTCTCTAAATGTCAGCTGTCTTTCTATTCAAATGCTGCTGTCTGCTAGAAAAACATAATGAAGGTCTGTCTGTCTGTCTGTCTGTCTGTCTGTAAAACAAAGAGGAAAGACACAAGGACAGTTGGTTTTGATGGAGTCTGGCGGGCTGCATGTCTGTCTGACACAAGGACAGTTTGTTTTGATGGAGTCTGGCGGGCTGCATGTCTGTCTGTCTGTCTGACACAAGGACAGTTTGTTTTGATGGAGTCTGGCGGGCTGCATGTCTGTCTGTCACAAGGACAGTTTTTTTGATGGAGTCTGGCGGGCTGCATGTCTGTCTGTCACAAGGACAGTTTGTTTTGATGGAGTCTGGCGGGCTGCATGTCTGTCTGACACAAGGACAGTTTGTTTTGATGGAGTCTGGCGGGCTGCATGTCTGTCTGACACAAGGACAGTTTGTTTTGATGGAGTCTGGCGGGCTGCATGTCTGTCTGTCACAAGGACAGTTTGTTCTGATGGAGTCTGGCGGGCTGCATGTCTATCTGTCTGTCTGTCACAAGGACAGTTTGTTTTGATGGAGTCTGGCGGGCTGCATGTCTGTCTGTCACAAGGACAGTTTGTTTTGATGGAGTCTGGCGGGCTGCATGTCTGTCTGACACAAGGACAGTTTGTTCTGTTGGAGTCTGGCGGGCTGCATGTCTGTCTGTCACAAGGACAGTTTGCTTTGATGGAGTCTGGCGGGCTGCATGTCTGTCTGTCACAAGGACAGTTTGTTCTGATGGAGTCTGGCGGGCTGCATGTCTGTCTGTCACAAGGACAGTTTGTTCTGATGGAGTCTGGCGGGCTGCATGTCTATCTGTCTGTCTATCACAAGGACAGTTTGTTCTGATGGAGTCTGGCGGGCTGCATGTCTTTCTGTCACAAGGACAGTTTGTTCTGATGGAGTCTGGCGGGCTGCATGTCTATCTTTCTGTCTGTCTGTCACAAGGACAGTTTGTTCTGATGGAGTCTGGCGGGCTGTATGTCTGTCTGTCACAAGGACAGTTTGTTCTGATGGAGTCTGGCGGGCTGCATGTCTGTCTGTCACAAGGACAGTTTGCTTTGATGGAGTCTGGCGGGCTGCATGTCTGTCTGTCACAAGGACAGTTTGTTCTGATGGAGTCTGGCGGGCTGCATGTCTGTCTGTCACAAGGACAGTTTGTTCTGATGGAGTCTGGCGGGCTGCATGTCTATCTTTCTGTCTGTCTGTCACAAGGACAGTTTGTTCTGATGGAGTCTGGCGGGCTGCATGTCTTTCTGTCACAAGGACAGTTTGTTCTGATGGAGTCTGGCGGGCTGCATGTCTGTCTGTCTGTCTGTCACAAGGACAGTTTGTTCTGATGGAGTCTGGCGGGCTGCATGTCTGTCTGTCACAAGGACAGTT
This sequence comes from Oncorhynchus nerka, assembly GCF_034236695.1. Lineage (NCBI taxonomy): Eukaryota > Metazoa > Chordata > Actinopteri > Salmoniformes > Salmonidae > Oncorhynchus > Oncorhynchus nerka. The sequence continues at coordinate 60,067 of NW_027040076.1, read as the reverse complement.
TGTTCTGATGGAGTCTGGCGGGCTGCATGTCTGTCTGTCACAAGGACAGTTTGTTCTGATGGAGTCTGGCGGGCTGCATGTCTGTCTGTCACAAGGACAGTTTGTTCTGATGGAGTCTGGCGGGCTGCATGTCTATCTGTCTGTCTATCACAAGGACAGTTTGTTCTGATGGAGTCTGGCGGGCTGTATGTCTGTCTGTCACAAGGACAGTTTGTTCTGATGGAGTCTGGCGGGCTGCATGTCTGTCTGTCACAAGGACAGTTTGTTCTGATGCAGTCTGGCGGGCTGCATGTCTGTCTGTCACAAGGACAGTTTGTTCTGATGGAGTCTGGCGGGCTGCATGTCTATCTTTCTGTCTGTCTGTCACAAGGACAGTTTGTTCTGATGGAGTCTGGCGGGCTGCATGTCTTTCTGTCACAAGGACAGTTTGTTCTGATGGAGTCTGGCGGGCTGTATGTCTGTCTGTCACAAGGACAGTTTGTTCTGATGGAGTCTGGCGGGCTGCATGTCTGTCTGTCACAAGGACAGTTTGCTTTGATGGAGTCTGGCGGGCTGCATGTCTGTCTGTCACAAGGACAGTTTGTTCTGATGGAGTCTGGCGGGCTGCATGTCTGTCTGTCACAAGGACAGTTTGTTCTGATGGAGTCTGGCGGGCTGCATGTCTATCTTTCTGTCTGTCTGTCACAAGGACAGTTTGTTCTGATGGAGTCTGGCGGGCTGCATGTCAGGCTGAAATGGTTTAATAACTTGTTGAATGTCATTTACATTATTTTAGATGGTGACTATCTTTTCCATTGATCTGGAGGAATGTTTTGATGGAATCCGGCAGACAGTTGTACAAGGTTGAAATGGTTTGCTGTTGCGCATGCGTACGTGTGTGTGTGTGTATAGGCTTGTCTAAACCTAACATCTCCTATCAGCCCCATAGAGCCAAATGACTGACTCCAACTCCCCACTTAGAGGAACATTAGGAGTTTACGTTAGGAACACTGGGAGCCAACTTTCAGTCACAACAAAGTCACGAGCTTGACATATTTAAAGCTTTTCTGATGTAATTAGAGTCAGTTATAAAACCTAAAAACACAAACGCCAAAACCCCAGGTGAATTTAGTCTTTCTACCAATTTTTAGTTTTGACGTTGAAAGCAATAAGTTGAAGCCTATTATGCCATATTAAAATATCAAAACAATTCCTGTCTGATGTCTTGAGAATTCCTCCGTTTTGCGAAGCTCAGCAGAGCTTTAGTTTCAGTGGTGCTCGTCTAGTGAGAGCAGAGCAGCGATGCCTCATATGGTGAGTCTTCACTCATTCATTTCATTCCTTTTCTCATCCCTCCCTCCTTCTCTTTCTTCCCTTTGTTTCAGGAGGAGAAAGGGTTCTCCCGGACGGCTTCAGTCAAGTGTCTGCTCATCTGATCTGAATATTTTCTATTTAAGACAAGTAAGGCCTCGCGCACACACGCACACACACCCACACCCACAAACACACACACAGTGTATTAATGGGTGGAACGCTTTCTTCCTCTCCAACTCAGCCACACACTTGCATAAAAGATGTCAGGCCTCGACACAGACACAGCCCCTTTACTATGTGCCACGGTGTCCACTCAGCACCACACGGTAAATCACAGGCCTATGTAATAACAGGTTAGCCAGCACTCAAGTGTGTGTGTTTTCTTTCTAACAGGGCACTATAGTTCTACTCTTCACAAACTACTACTAGAGGTTCACAGATCTCCTAGGACCAGTCTTTCCCAGCCTAAGACACACTCTTTCAACACTTCTGGTTTTTAGAGGCAGACCAAAGTCACACATTTAAAGGGATAGTTAATCCAAAGCACCCTTTAAGGTAATACATCATTTCATGTTTAGTTTATTCACCTGGCCAATGTCTCCGAAATACAACTTTTGTTCATATTCGTGGCAAAAACCCCAATGTAAGTCAATATCAACGATATTAGCATTTCATGTCTAATTCCACGTATTTTAGATGAACTCTCCCTTTAAGGCAAGGTAAGGGTAAATACCAGCTCTTACATCTAGAATGCATGTGTTTGAGTGGATGCATGTGTTTGAGTGGATGCATGTGTTTGAGTGGATGCATGTGTTTGAGTGGATGTGTTTGAGTGGATGCATGTGTTTGAGTGGATGTGTTTGAGTGGATGCATGTGTTTGAGTGGATGTGTTTGAGTGGATGTGTTTGAGTGGATGTGTTTGAGTGGATGCATGTGTTTGAGTGGATGTGTTTGAGTGGATGTGTTTGAGTGGATGTGTTTGAGTGGATGTGTTTGAGTGGTGGATGTGGTTGAGTGGATGTGTTTGAGTGGATGTGTTTGAGTGGATGTGTTTGAGTGGATGTGTTTGAGTGGATGTGTTTGAGTGGATGCATGTGTTTGAGTGGATGTGTTTGAGTGGATGCATGTGTTTGAGTGGATGTGTTTGAGTGGATGTGTTTGAGTGGATGTGTTTGAGTGGATGCATGTGTTTGAGTGGATGCATGTGTTTGAGTGGATGCATGTGTTTGAGAGGATGCATGTGTTTGAGTGGATGCATGTGTTTGAGTGGATGCATGTGTTTGAGTGGATGTGTTTGAGTGGATGCATGTGTTTGAGTGGATGCATGTGTTTGAGTGGATGCATGTGTTTGAGTGGATGTGTTTGAGTGGATGTGTTTGAGTGGATGCATGTGTTTGAGTGGATGTGTTTGAGTGGATGTGTTTGAGTGGATGCATGTGTTTGAGTGGATGTGTTTGAGTGGATGTGTTTGAGTGGATGCATGTGTTTGAGTGGATGCGTGTGTTTGAGTGGATGCATGTGTTTGAGTGGATGTGTTTGAGTGGATGCATGTGTTTGAGTGGATGTGTTTGAGTGGATGCGTGTGTTTGAGTGGATGTGTTTGAGTGGATGCATGTGTTTGAGTGGATGTGTTTGAGTGGATGCGTGTGTTTGAGTGGATGCATGTGTTTGAGTGGATGTGTGTTTGAGTGGATGCATGTGTTTGAGTGGATGTGTTTGAGTGGATGTGTTTGAGTGGATGTGTGTTTGAGTGGATGCATGTGTTTGTGTTTTGAGTGGATGTGTTTGAGTGTTTGATGGATGTGTTTGAGTGGTGGATGTGTTTGAGTGGATGATGTGTTTGAGTGGATGTGTTTGAGTGGATGTGTTTGAGTGGATGTGTTTGAGTGGATGTTTTGAGTGTTTGAGTGGATGTGTTTTGAGTGGATGCATGTGTTTGAGTGGATGCATGTGTTTGAGTGGATGTGTTTGAGTGGATGTGTTTGATGTGTTTGAGTGGATGTGTTTGATGTGTTTTGAGTGGATGCATGTGTTTGAGTGGATGCATGTGTTTGAGTGGATGCATGTGTTTGAGTGGATGCATGTGTTTGAGTGGATGCATGTGTTTGAGTGGATGCATGTGTTTGAGTGGATGCATGTGTTTGAGTGGATGCATGTGTTTGAGTGGATGCATGTGTTTGAGTGGATGCATGTGTTTGAGTGGATGTGTTTTGAGTGGATGTGTTTGAGTGGATGCATGTGTTTGAGTGGATGCATGTGTTTGAGTGGATGTGTTTTGAGTGGATGTGTGTTTGAGTGGATGCATGTGTTTGAGTGGATGTGTGTTTGAGTGGATGCATGTGTTTGAGTGGATGTGTTTGAGTGGATGTGTTTGAGTGGATGTGTTTTGAGTGGATGCATGTGTTTGAGTGGATGCATGTTTTGAGTGGATGTGTTTGAGTGGATGTGTGTTTGAGTGGATGTGTTTGAGTGGATGCATGTGTTTGAGTGGATGTGTTTGAGTGGATGCATGTGTTTGAGTGGATGTGTTTGAGTGGATGTGTTTGAGTGGATGTGTTTTGAGTGGATGTGTTTGAGTGGATGAGTGGATGTGTTTGATGTGTTTGAGTGTTTGAGGTGTTTGAGTGGATGCATGTGTTTGAGTGGATGCATGTGTTTGAGTGGATGCATGTGTTTGAGTGGATGGATGCATGTGTTTGAGTGGATGCATGTGTTTGAGTGGATGCATGTGTTTGAGTGGATGCATGTGTTTGAGTGGATGCATGTGTTTGAGTGGATGGATGTGTTTGAGTGGATGCATGTGTTTGAGTGGATGCATGTGTTTGAGTGGATGTGTTTTGAGTGGATGCATGTGTTTGAGTGGATGCATGTGTTTGAGTGGATGCATGTGTTTGAGTGGATGTGTTTTTGAGTGGATGTGTTTTGAGTGGATGTGTTTGAGTGATGCATGTGTTTGAGTGGATGTGTTTGAGTGGATGCATGTGTTTGAGTGGATGTGTTTGAGTGGATGTGTTTGAGTGGATGTGTGTTTGAGTGGATGCATGTGTTTGAGTGGATGCATGTGTTTGAGTGGATGCATGTGTTTGAGTGGATGCATGTGTTTGAGTGGATGTGTGGATGTTGAGTGGATGCATGTGTTTGAGTGGATGCATGTGTTTGAGTGGATGCATGTGTTTGAGTGGATGCATGTGTTTGAGTGGATGCGTGTGTTTGATGCGTGTGTTTGAGTGGATGTAGTGAGTTTGAGTGGATGCATGTGTTTGAGTAGATGTAGTGATGTTTTGAGTGGATGCATGTGTTTGAGTGATGTGTGTTTGAGTGCATGTGTTTGAGTGGATGCATGTGTTTGAGTGGATGCATGTGTTTGAGTGGATGCATGTGTTTGAGTGGATGCATGTGTTTGAGTGGATGCATGTGTTTGAGTGGATGCATGTGTTTGAGCATGTGTGTTTGAGTGGATGCATGTTTTGAGTGGATGCATGTGTTTGAGTGGATGCATGTGTTTGAGTGGATGCATGTGTTTGAGTGGATGCATGTGTTTGAGTGGATGCATGTGTTTGAGTGGATGCATGTGTTTGAGTGGATGCATGTGTTTGAGTGGATTTGAGTGGATGTGTTTGAGTGGATGCATGTGTTTGAGTGGATGCATGTGTTTGAGTGGATGCATGTGTTTGAGTGGATGTGTTTGAGTGGATGCATGTGTTTGAGTGGATGCATGTGTTTGAGTGGATGCATGTGTTTGAGTGGATGCATGTGTTTGAGTGGATGCATGTGTTTGAGTGGATGCATGTGTTTGAGTGGATGCATGTGTTTGAGTGGATGCATGTGTTTGAGTGGATGCATGTGTTTGAGTGGATGCATGTGTTTGAGTGGATGCATGTGTTTGAGTGGATGCATGTGTTTGAGTGGATGTGTTTGAGTGGATGCATGTGTTTGAGTGGATTTGTTTGAGTGGATGCATGTGTTTGAGTGGATGCGTTGGAGTGGATGCATGCGTTTGAGTGGATGCATGCGTTTGAGTGGATGCATGCGTTTGAGTGGATGCATGCGTTTGAGTGGATGCATGCGTTTGAGTGGATGCATGCGTTTGAGTGGATGCATGCGTTTGAGAGGATGCATGCGTTTGAGAGGATGCATGTGTTTGAGTGGATGCATGTGTTTGAGTGGATGCATGTGTTTGAGTGGATGCATGTGTTTGAGTGGATGCATGCGTTTGAGTGGATGCATGCGTTTGAGTGGATGCATGCGTTTGAGTGGATGCGTGTGTTTGAGTGGATGCATGCGTTTGAGTGGATGCATGCGTTTGAGTGGATGCCTGCGTTTGAGAGGATGCATGTGTTTGAGTGGATGTGTTTGAGTGGATGCATTTGAGTGGATGCGTTGGAGTGGATGCATGCGTTTGAGTGGATGCATGCGTTTGAGTGGATGCATGCGTTTGAGTGGATGCATGCCTTTGAGTAGATGCATGTGTTTGAGTGGATGCATGCGTTTGAGTAGATGCGTTTGAGTGGATGTGTTTGAGTGGATGTGTTTGAGTGGATGCATTTGAGTGGAGTGGATGCATGCGTTTGAGTGGATGCATGCGTTTGAGTGGATGCATGCGTTTGAGTGGATGCATGCGTTTGAGTGGATGCATGCCTTTGAGTAGATGCATGTGTTTGAGTGGATGCATGCATTTGAGTAGATGCGTTTGAGTGGATGCATGCGTGTGTGGAAATACTGCGATGACGAGCCAATGTTTTGGAGCGTATCGTTTCTGACAGGAAAGGCTTCAGACATTTAAAACAGCGCTGTTGAAGAGAAGCCAATGTTCCTTTCATTTCTGTCAAAACCAGAACATAGGCCAGGAGCAGTAGGAGAGAGAGAGACAGACAGAGGGAGAAATGTACAGAGCTGAGCAGACTACACCACTTCTTCTAAGCTCAACAGGACTTTCTGGGGTAAATTCTGTATTAAAAAAAACAGGTAAATAGCAGCACTGTCAAATGAAGCTCAGCCTAGATTAGGCTGGTATTACATCATAGCTGAAGCACACAGCAGGGTAGAACACAAAGGTAATCAGAGGGCTGTGGGAGGAATAGGCACTGGAATAGACAGAGAGAAAGAAAAGGATGAGAGGGAGAGAGAGAAAGGTGCATGATATATGAAAAGAACTGGACGTTACAGGGCCTTCCTTTTGAAATGAAGCTAGCTTTCTGCCATTAGAGGAGAGGACAGAGAAGGACAGTGGTATAGACCATAACAAGTGAAGAAAACAGAAGAAAAAGAAAGAGAGCAGAAAGACAGAGGAAGAGAGAGCAGAAAGACAGAGGAAGAGAGAGCAGAAAGACAGAGGAAGAGAGAGCAGAAAGAGAGGAAGAGAGAGCAGAAAGAGAGGAAGAGAGAGCAGAAAGACAGAGGAAGAGAGAGCAGAAAGACAGAGGAAGAGAGAGCAGAAAGACAGAGGAAGAGAGAGCAGAAAGAGAGGAAGAGAGAGCTAGAGTGAGAGAGAAAAGACAGACAGAGAGAGATAATTTCCAGCTATGATCATCAGAATTCCTATAGAACACCTTCCTAATATTGAGTTGCTCCCTTTTTGCCCTCAGAACAGCCTCAATTGTCAAAAGCGTTCCACAGGGATGCTGTCCCATGTTGGCTCAAATGCTTCCCACGGTTGTGTCAAGTTGGCTAGATGTCCTTTGGGTGGTGGGCCATTCATGATACACACGGGAAACGGTTGAGCATGGAAAAACCCGGCAGCATTGCCGTTCTTGACACACTCAAACTGGTGCGCCTGGCACCTACTATCATACCCCATTCAAAGGCACTTAAATATTTTGTCTTACCCATTCACCCTCTGAATGGCACACATACACAATCCATCTCTCAATTGTCTCAAGGCTTAAAAACCCTCCTTCATCAACACTGATTGAAGTGGATTTAACAAGTGAAATCAATAAATATCTTTCACCTGGATTAAACCTGGTGTATGTGTGTGTAACAGTTCCTTCCAAAATATATGCCTATATTAAGAATATTGTCATTCCTGACCATTGTACATCTGTTTGTGTCCCAAATGCCCCCCTATTCCCTATATAGTGCAAAACGTATGGCAAAAACCCTATGGGCCCTGGTCAAAAGTAGTGCGCTATATAGGGGATAGGGTGACATTTGAGACTCAGCCTTTGTGTTGTACAGGTAACTTCTTATGCTGTTTCCTGACATAGTTGGATTCTGTTGAAAGCTGCACCACATCTAGGTCAAGGACATGTTTTATACACACACACAAACACACACACAGCAGTAGTTTGTCACACACGCACACACACAGAGACAACACACACACACACACACAGAACACATACACACACACACACCTGGTGGTCTGCTTTGTGCTGGACAGGATTAAAGGCAGCATGGGGTCCAATTAGACTTCCAAAAACAACCACGGTGTAGGAGGAGCTACTGCTGTGTTTGTGTCTCAGTGTGTGTGTATGTGTGTGGTGTGGTGTGGTGTGGTGTGGTGTGGTGTGGTGTGGTGTGTGTGTGTGTGTGTGTCAGAGGGAGGGAAAGAGAGTGCGAGAGAGAGGAGAGGGAGCATAGTAGCAGCTTTACTGTTTCCTATAGCAGGTTATCACAGACTAACAGCAGCTTTACTGTTTCCTGTTCCTGTAGCAGGTTATCACAGACTAACAGCAGCTTTACTGTTTCCTGTAGCAGGTTATCACAGACTAACAGCAGCTTACTGTTTCCTGTAGCAGGTTATCACAGACTAACAGCAGCTTTACTGTTTCCTATAGCAGGTTATCACAGACTAACAGCAGCTTACTGTTTCCTGTAGCAGGTTATCACAGACTAACAGCAGCTTTACTGTTTCCTATAGCAGGTTATCACAGACTAACAGCAGCTTTACTGTTTCCTGTAGCAGGTTATCACAGACTAACAGCAGCTTTACTGTTTCCTATAGCAGGTTATCACAGACTAAAAGCAGCTTCACTGTTTCCTATAGCAGGTTATCATAGACTAACAGCAGCTTTACTGTTTCCTGTAGCAGGTTATCACAGACTAACAGCAGCTTTAGTGTTTCCTGTAGCAGGTTATCACAGACTAACAGCAGCTTTACTGTTTCCTATAGCAGGTTATCACAGACTAACAGCAGCTTTACTGTTTCCTGTAGCAGGTTATCACAGACTAACAGCAGCTTTACTGTTTCCTATAGCAGGTTATCACAGACTAACAGCAGCTTTAGTGTTTACTGTAGCAGGTTATCACAGACTAACAGCAGCTTTAGTGTTTCCTGTAGCAGGTTATCACAGACTAACAGCAGCTTTACTGTTTCCTATAGCAGGTTATCACAGACTAACAGCAGCTTTACTGTTTCCTGTAGCAGGTTATCACAGACTAGCAGCAGCTTTAGTGTTTCCTGTAGCAGGTTATCACAGACTAACAGCAGCTTTACTGTTTCCTGTAGCAGGTTATCACAGACTAACAGCAGCTTTACTGTTTCCTATAGCAGGTTATCACAGACTAACAGCAGCTTTACTGTTTCCTGTAGCAGGTTATCACAGACTAACAGTAGCTTTACTGTTTCCTGTAGCAGGTTATCACAGACTAGCAGCAGCTTTAGTGTTTCCTGTAGCAGGTTATCACAGACTAGCAGCAGCTTTACTGTTTCCTGTAGCAGGTTATCACAGACTAACAGCAGCTTTACTGTTTCCTATAGCAGGTTATCACAGACTAACAGCAGCTTTATTGTTTCCTGTAGCAGGTTATCACAGACTAACAGCAGCTTTACTGTTTCCTGTAGCAGGTTATCACAGACTAACAGCAGCTTTACTGTTTCCTATAGCAGGTTATCACAGACTAACAGCAGCTTTATTATTTCCTGTAGCAGGTTATCACAGACTAACAGCAGCTTTACTGTTTCCTATAGCAGGTTATCACAGACTAACAGCAGCTTTACTGTTTCCTATAGCAGGTTATCACAGACTAACAGCAGCTTTACTGTTTCCTATAGCAGGTTATCACAGACTAGCAGCAGCTTTAGTGTTTCCTGTAGCAGGTTATCACAGACTAACAGCAGTTTTACTGTTTCCTATAGCAGGTTATCACAGACTAGCAGCAGCTTTAGTGTTTCCTGTAGCAGGTTATCAAAGACTAACAGCAGCTTTACTGTTTCCTATAGCAGGTTATCACAGACTAACAGCAACTTTACTGTTTCCTGTAGCAGGTTATCACAGACTAACAGCAGCTTTAGTGTTTCCTGTAGCAGGTTATCACAGACTAACAGCAGCTTTAGTGTTTCCTGTAGCAGGTTATCACAGACTAACAGCAGCTTTAATGTTTCCTGTAGCAGGTTATCACAGACTAGCAGCAGCTTTACTGTTTCCTGTAGCAGGTTATCACAGACTAACAGCAGCTTTACTGTTTCCTGTAGCAGGTTATCACAGACTAACAGCAGCTTTACTGTTTCCTGTAGCAGGTTATCACAGACTAACAGCAGCTTTACTGTTTCCTGGTTAGCAGGTTATCACAGACTAACACAGCAGCTTTACTGTTTCCTGTAGCAGGTTATCACAGACTAACAGCAGCTTTACTGTTTCCTGTAGCAGGTTATCACAGACTAACAGCAGCTTTACTGTTTCCTGTAGCAGGTTATCACAGACTAACAGCAGCTTTACTGTTTCCTGTAGCAGGTTATCACAGACTAACAGCAGCTTTACTGTTTCCTGTAGCAGGTTATCACAGACTAACAGCAGCTTTACTGTTTCCTGTAGCAGGTTATCACAGACTAACAGCAGCTTGTGTGTGTATGAGTGTTTATGTGTGCGTACTTGGTGCATATACACCCGCACATGAGATTGTGTGTGTCTGAGTCTGTGTGTGTGCTCGCGCAAAATGTGTACAAGTGTGTGTGTGTGTTTATACGGTCCTCCCACATTAGCTAATCTCATCCTAAATTAGCCTGATTTTCCCCCTCTACTCCCAGATAATATTGACTGCCTGACTACGTCCCAAATGGCAACCTATTCAGCCCTATGGCCCTGGTCCAAAGTAGTGCACTATATTGGGAACAGAGTGCCATTTGGGATGCAGTCCCATGACTTCTATTAATGCCAATCAAACTCATTAGACATGTAAATTGATCAGGGACTTTTCAGTGCTGACATTTACATTTGAAACAGGTTTTCTCTCACACCTTTTCTTCATCTTCCCTGTTTTCCCACTTTGAATGTGTTCCTCTTCAAAGACTTGCTGGTCTTGCCTTGGAGCATTCATCAGAGCGGTCCTGAAACCCTACTCTTCCACCCTTCCTTGTCATTTCCTCCCCCACCCAGGGCAGTGCCGCCCAGCCCCAACGGAGAACTGAGAGGTGCCCATCTTACAAGGGCCACCACACCCCCTGACCTGTCATAAAGAGCGGAGACTGACAGAAGTATGTGAGTATCTCTCACTCTTACACACACACACACACACACACACACACACACACACACACACACACACACACACACACACACACACACACACACACACACACACACACACACACACACACACACACACACACACACACACACACACACACACACACACAATGGCCATAGCAGTGTAGTCTGGAGTCCTGTACCCATTAACTGAACATGCCCATGCCAACTGCTCACAAAGGTTGTACCTGAATGTGAGCACACACATGCACACACACACAGAATAGTAGATACACACAGACCTAACAATAGTGGGAAAGGCCTGGGAATCCTCAATACACCAGAATACTGCTTTTGAACCATAGTCCATTTCATGCATAAATACCGAAGAATAAAGCCTGAGAATTAAAGGTTTGATTTCTAAACACGACATATAATCTTGAACCATAGTTCAGAAACATCAACATGAGTTGTGTTTATGAACAGTAGTTCACATCACACACACAAATATGGAGGTATTCAATCTTTCCTAGTGAACGTTAAGGTTTGCATAACGTGTCAAAGGCACTTCACTACGGTTTAAACTACACATCGCTCTCGTGTGTGTGGAAGCTTTGTGGAGAGAGAGAGAGAGAGAGAGAGAGAGAGAGAGAGAGAGAGAAAGAAAGCCCAGTAACAAGCCAGGGAAGATGTCCCATTGTCCTATTCATTAGCCTGGTACACACACCCGTACACACACCCGTACACACACCCGTAGACTACTCATCACACAGAGGACAGAGTGATGGGGAGATCAGCCAATAAAACAGATATAGAGAGAGAAATCAGATCAGACCAAGAGACAGATCAGAAAGACAGAGTGGTGACAACAAATCTAATCCTCTAGGGGTGAGGTGAGGTTCCACCAATCAAGGCCTTTCCATCCAATCAACATGCGGAGCTTAGATCCAGATATTCCCCCAACAAAGGAGCACAATATGGAACTAAATCCATCATGTTCCATTCAATCCAGCAGGAAATAGATTCCCTATAAAGAAGGTGACTGCTTACGTTACGTCAAACAGGAATGTATCATTTTGTAATACAAATTTGCTTGAACTTGGGTTCACCGCGAATAACGCTGGATGGAATTATAGATACTTGGGAGGAGGAGGAGGAGGAGGAGGAGGAGGAGAGCAGAGGAGGATAAAGACATGACAGGAGACATGTGTTTGTGTAACTGACACCTTGGCTCTGGTTGAGAATGTCATTCTCCAGACAGATTGGACTTAAGTAACAGACATGAAAATGCTCTGTACAGTAGGATCGGGTTAGCTGTGTGTGTGTATGTGTATGTGTGTGTGTGTATGTGTGTGTGTGTGTGTGTGTGTGTGTGTGTGTGTGTGTGTGTGTCTAGATAGATTTAACTGATAGTAACACAAACATAAAGTCACAAAGACAACGTACTGTAGGATCAGGTTAGTGATATTGTTAACAATACACAACTATGTGTCACCGTGTCTCTCTCCTGGTTGACTAGTGGAAAACAGGGCTGTTTAGAAACAACACTGTCATGTTGAAATGATGCAGGGCAGCATCGAGGCAGACAGAACCTTTGACCCTAACCTGATGTGACTGACTTTCAACCTGAGTTGTCTGCATGACTCCAGAACAAATTATACCTCTGAGCTAAATCTCAAACATCAATCTTCTGGGCCCGTGTTCTCAAACCCAGTTGAAGTGCTGATCTAGGGTCAGTTTACTGTAAATCATAATGATTAAGAAGGGGTATCTGATTCTGATTCAGCATTCCTACTCAGATACTTTGTGAATATGCACTCAGGGGCCGGATGCGTCAAGCGTCTCTGAGTGGGAGTGCTGATCTAGGGTCAGTTTACTGTAAATCATAATGATTAAGAAGGGGTATCTGATTCTGATTCAGCATTCCTACTCAGATACTTTGTGAATATGCACTCAGGGGCCGGATGCGTCAAGCGTCTCTGAGTGGGAGTGCTGATCTAGGGTCAGTTTACTGTAAATCATAATGATTAAGAAGGGGTATCTGATTCTGATTCAGCATTCCTACTCAGATACTTTGTGAATATGCACTCAGGGGCCGGATGCGTCAAGCGTCTCTGAGTGGGAGTGCTGATCTAGGGTCAGTTTACTGTAAATCATAATGATTAAGAAGGGGTATCTGATTCTGATTCAGCATTCCTACTCAGATACTTTGTGAATATGCACTCAGGGGCCGGATGCGTCAAGCGTCTCTGAGTGGGAGTGCTGACTTAGGATCAGTTTGGCCTTTTAGATCACTATTATTAAGAATACATGGATGAAAACATACTCTGAAATGCTTTGTGAATACAGGCCCTGGTCTGAGGGATTGTCATTGCGTAAGCTTTAGTTCAGTGAACCACCTCTGCTACAGTGACTCAGACACAAAGAAGAAAATAGGAGAGTCCCCAAAGCACACTGACCCCCATTTACTCTCTAGTAAAAACTCATGCCATTAAACTCAAACCCAAATATTACCATGCTCCACAAAGATAGTTTTTGGCTGAGAGTGCAGGGCGAATAGTTAAGAGGGAGAAACGATACACACGACACTCAGGGCGAATAGTTAAGAGGGAGAAACGACACACACGATGCTCAGGGTGAATATTTAGAGAGAGAAACATTACACACAATACTCAGGGTGAATAGTTAGAGAGAGAAACGTTACACACGATACTCAGGGTGAATAGTTAGAGGGAGAAACGACACACACGATGCTCAGGGTGAATATTTAGAGAGAGAAACGTTACACACGATACTCAGGGTGAATATTTAGAGAGAGAAACGACACACACGATACTCAGGGTGAATAGTTAGAGGGAGAAACGTTACACACGATGCTCAGGGTGAATATTTAGAGAGAGAAACGTTACACACGATACTCAGGGTGAATAGTTAGAGAGAGAAATGTTACACACGATACTCAGGGTGAATATTTAGAGAGAGAAACGACACACACGATACTCAGGGTGAATAGTTAGAGGGAGATGTCGTATTGGGAAGTACAAAATGTGATAAAGTACCGTTCCTAGGCAGTCATTGAAAATAAGAATTTGTTATTGCCTGACTTGCCGAGTTAAATAAAGGTAAAAAATGTTTTAAAATATCCAAGGTTGACAAAAACTGGATCCAGAGATGGAGAAGAGAAAGACTGGTCACTCTCTCAACACCAAGCCAACAGAAAAACTGACTGGAAAGCAGCTCTCATCTTTGTTCCATCTCTTAACCATGTGGACATGCTCACTCTGTTGCACTCTCTACCCTGCTGAACACACACACACTAAGAAGTACATACTACAGTAGTGCACTGGACCATATTCCACCTGGGAAGCTCCCCAAAACCAACACATTCACCACTAACTGACTAACTGACTGACTGACTGACTGTGTGTGTGTGTGTGTGTGTGTGTGTGTGTGTGTGTGTGTGTGTGTGTGTGTGTGTGTGTTTGTGCCTGCGAGCATGTGTGCATACACGTGTCTGTGTGTATGTGTGTGTGCGTGCGTGTGTGTTTGTGCCGTGTCTGTGTGTATGTGTGTGTGCGTGCGTGTGTGTTTGTGCCTGTGAGATTGTGTGTCTGTGTGTGTGTGTGTGTGTGTGTGTGTGTGTGTGTGTGTGTGTGTGTGTGTGTGTGTGTGTGTGAATGCATCCATTCACTCCTCTCATCTCCTCTCCAGATGAGTCCAGACTCTAGCCAGCCTTTCCTATTTCACCTGGCTCTCTACCATGGAATCTACAGCCCTAATGTACCTCAACAGGAAAAACACATGAACCATTATGCAACATAAACATTCATTAATAGCATGTTTCATAACAGCTGTCAGCTATCACAGCATTATTTAGCATGATTAAAGATATGTCAATGTACATAGAAACATAGTCCATCTAGCCTGTTGGTGGATCAGTGTGCTCCTACACATACTATTCTACTCTGTATGTCACACACACACAATATCTGTGTATGTCAGAGGAAATGTTGACTTGACCTAGGGGTCAACGGTAGTACTGCTACCCTCAGCACACACTGAGCACACACACACACACACACACACACACACACACACACACACACACACACACACACACGGTAGAGCTGATTTAAAGAGGATAGCATGCACACACACACATGGTAGAGCTGATTTAAAGAGGATAGCATGCACACACACACACACACACACGGTAGAGCTGATTTAAAGAAGATAGCATGCACACAAACACACACACATGGTAGAGCTGATTTAAAGAGGATAGCATGCACACACACATACACACGGTAGAGCTGATTTAAAGAGGATAGCATGCACACACACACACGGTAGAGCTGATTTAAAGAGGATAGCATGCACACACACACACACACGGTAGAGCTGATTTAAAGAGGATAGCATGCACACACACACACGGTAGAGCTGATTTAAAGAGGATAGCATGCACACACACACACACACACACACACGGTAGAGCTGATTTAAAGAGGATAGCATGCACACACACACACACACACGGTAGAGCTGATTTAAAGAGGATAGCATGCACACACACACACGGTAGAGCTAATTTAAAGAGGATAGCATGCACACAAACACACACACACGGTAGAGCTGATTTAAAGAGGATAGCATGCACGCACACACACACGGTAGAGCTGATTTAAAGAGGATAGCATGCACGCACACACACACACACACACACACGGTAGAGCTGATTTAAAGAGGATAGCATGCACGCACACACACACACACACACACACACACACACACACGGTAGAGCTGATTTAAAGAGGATAGCATGCACACACACACACACACGGTAGAGCTGATTTAAAGAGGATAGCATGCACACACACACACGGTAGAGCTGATTTAAAGAGGATAGCATGCACACACACACACGGTAGAGCTGATTTAAAGAGGATAGCATGCACACACACACACGGTAGAGCTGATTTAAAGAGGATAGCATGCACACACACACACACACACACACACACACACACACACACACACACACACACACACGGTAGAGCTGATTTAAAGAGGATAGCATGCACACACACACACGTAGAGCTGATTTAAAGAGGATAGCATGCACACAAACACACACAGGAAGCGGCGCAGGTCCTAATCCAGGCACTTGTCATCTCCCGTCTGGATTACTGCAACTCGCTGTTGGCTGGGCTCCCTGCCTGTGCCATTAAACCCCTACAACTCATCCAGAACGCCGCAGCCCGTCTGGTGTTCAACCTTCCCAAGTTCTCTCACGTCACCCCGCTCCTCCGCTCCCTCCACTGGCTTCCAGTTGAAGCTCGCATCCGCTACAAGACCATGGTGCTTGCCTACGGAGCTGTGAGGGGAACGGCACCTCAGTACCTCCAGGCTCTGATCAGGCCCTACACCCAAACAAGGGCACTGCGTTCATCCACCTCTGGCCTGCTCGCCTCCCTACCACTGAGGAAGTACAGTTCCCGCTCAGCCCAGTCAAAACTGTTCGCTGCTCTGGCCCCCCAATGGTGGAACAAACTCCCTCACGACGCCAGGACAGCGGAGTCAATCACCACCTTCCGGAGACACCTGAAACCCCACCTCTTTAAGGAATACCTAGGATAGGATAAAGTAATCCTTCTCACCCCCCACCCCCTTAAAAGATTTAGATGCACTATTGTAAAGTGGCTGTTCCACTGGATGTCATAAGGTGAACGCACCAATTTGTAAGTCGCTCTGGATAAGAGCGTCTGCTAAATGACTTAAATGTTAAATGTTAATGGTAGAGCTGATTTAAAGAGGATAGCATGCACACACACACATACACACGGTAGAGCTGATTTAAAGAGGATAGCATGCACACACACACACACACGGTAGAGCTGATTTAAAGAGGATAGCATGCACGCACACACACACACACACACACACACACACACACACACACACACACGGTAGAGCTGATTTAAAGAGGATAGCATGCACACACACACACACACACACACACACACACACGGTAGAGCTGATTTAAAGAGGATAGCATGCACACACACACACGGTAGAGCTGATTTAAAGAGGATAGCATGCACACACACACACGGTAAACCCCTGAAGACAGAGAGAGAAAGAGATGAAAACCTTGACAAAGCCCAGGCTCAGTGAGCACAGCGTTGCCATTGAGAAGGTAGACGCAGGACAACCTGGCTCCCTGTAGAGGAAAGGCTGTACAACCACTGCACCAAATCAGGACCCAAGACAGATCTGCATTTCCTGACTAAATGTAAAAAATATTAAGGAATTAAGTGTCATTTCCCAAATTTGAAACCCTTATTGAAGGTTTCAAAGACCTCTCTGATGAGAATAGGCTACCCGTCCTGTTGGGGGAAGAGCAGTGGGTTGGCAGCGCACTACATTGCTGCCTGCCATAAGATGAGGGACAGTGTCTAACAGACCAACCAACCTGCACATGTCCTCTCTGTTATTGTTACTGTCCATTGTATGGTTATTTTTTACCCTTGATTATTGTTGCTACTGATTGTCCATTGACAAAGTAAGCTTTGGCAATATGTGCATTGTTACATCATGCCAATAACGCAATTTAAATGAAGAGAGAGATGAAATTAGAGGGCTGGAGAAACGGAGAAGAGAAACATCTGTGGAGAGAAGTTCGGGAGCCCGAGTGACTCATCGGTCTAAGGCGCTGGCATCTCAGTGCAAGAGGCGACACTACAGTCCCTGGTTCAAATCCAGGCTGAATCACATCCGGCCATGATTGGGAGTCCCATAGGGCGGAGCACAATTGGCCCAGCGTCGTCCGGGGTAGGCCGTCATTGTAAACAATAATTTGTTCTTAACTGACTTGCCTAGTTAAATAAAATAAATAAATAAGTGCTGTGGGCTGTAGAAGCCCCATTTGAGGGGGAACATGGAGAGAAGTACTGGGGGTTGTAGAAGCCCCATTTGAGGGGGAACATGGAGAGAAGTACTGTGGGCTGTAGAAGCCCCATTTGAGGGGGAACATGGAGAGAAGTACTGTGGGCTGTAGAAGCCCCATTTGAGGGGGAACATGGAGAGAAGTACTGGGGGTTGTAGAAGCCCCATTTGAGGGGGAACATGGAGAGAAGTACTGGGGGTTGTAGAAGCCCCATGGTAACAGTACAGCATCAGGACTCCTGTGGGTTGTAGAAGCCTCATGGTAACAGTACAGCATCAGGACTCCTATGGGTTGTAGAAGCCTCATGGTAACAGTACAGAATCAGGACTCCTGTGGGTTGTAGAAGCCTCATGGTAACAGTACAGCATCAGGACTACTGTGGGTTGTAGAATCCCCATGGTAACAGCACAGCATCAGGACTACTGTGTAACTCACCAGCATAACAACCACCGCTACCAGGCATAAAAAGCCTGGACACACAAACACAATAAACTGCCTGCACCTAGCCAAGGGTAGAACACACACACACACCAAGGACACCTTGTAAGCTACTCTCTCCCTGGCTCTAATTTGAATGAAAGGGTAGAACACACACACACACCACGGACTACAAGAAGAAACCCAGCCCAGTCACGGACCAGGATGTCTTGCTCCCAGGCAGACTAAATCACTTTTTTGCCCGCTTTGAGGACA
Organism: Oncorhynchus nerka; assembly: GCF_034236695.1. Classification (NCBI taxonomy): domain Eukaryota; kingdom Metazoa; phylum Chordata; class Actinopteri; order Salmoniformes; family Salmonidae; genus Oncorhynchus; species Oncorhynchus nerka. The sequence continues at coordinate 41,724 of NW_027040076.1, read as the reverse complement.
ATACAGTGCCACTGACACGGCCTGCAACGAAAACATGCGGTCTCTCCTTCACTGCAGCCGAGGTGAGTAAGACATTTAAACGTGTTAACCCTCGCAAGGCTGCAGGCCCAGACGGCATCCCCAGCCGCGCCCTCAGAGCATGCGCAGACCAGCTGGCCGGTGTGTTTACGGACATATTCAATCAATCCCTATACCAGTCTGCTGTTCCCACATGCTTCAAGAGGGCCACCATTGTTCCTGTTCCCAAGAAAGCTAAGGTAACTGAGCTAAACGACTACCGCCCCGTAGCACTCACTTCCGTCATCATGAAGTGCTTTGAGAGACTAGTCAAGGACCATATCACCTCCACCCTACCTGACACCCTAGACCCACTCCAATTTGCTTACCGCCCAAATAGGTCCACAGACGATGCAATCTCAACCACACTGCACACTGCCCTAACCCACCTGGACAAGAGGAATACCTATGTGAGAATGCTGTTCATCGACTACAGCTCGGCATTCAACACCATAGTACCCTCCAAGCTCGTCATCAAGCTCGAGACCCTGGGTCTCGACCCCGCCCTGTGCAACTGGGTACTGGACTTCCTGACGGGCCGCCCACAGGTGGTGAGGGTAGGCAACAACATCTCCTCCCCGCTGATCCTCAACACGGGGCCCCACAAGGGTGCGTTCTGAGCCCTCTCCTGTACTCCCTGTTCACCCACGACTGCGTGGCCATGCACGCCTCCAACTCAATCATCAAGTTTGCGGACGACACAACAGTGGTAGGCTTGATTACCAACAACGACGAGACGGCCTACAGGGAGGAGGTGAGGGCCCTCGGAGTGTGGTGTCAGGAAAATAACCTCACACTCAACGTCAACAAAACTAAGGAGATGATTGTGGACTTCAGGAAACAGCAGAGGGAACACCCCCCTATCCACATCAATGGATCAGTAGTGGAGAGGGTAGCAAGTTTTAAGTTCCTCGGCATACACATCACAGACAAACTGAATTGGTCCACTCACACTGACAGCGTCGTGAAGAAGGCGCAGCAGCGCCTCTTCAACCTCAGGAGGCTGAAGAAATTCGGCTTGTCACCAAAAGCACTCACAAACTTCTACAGGTGCACAATCGAGAGCATCCTGGCGGGCTGTATCACCGCCTGGTACGGCAACTGCTCCGCCCTCAACCGTAAGGCTCTCCAGAGGGTAGTGAGGTCTGCACAACGCATCACCGGGGCAAACTACCTGCCCTCCAGGACACCTACACCACCCGATGTTACAGGAAGGCCATAAAGATCATCAAGGACATCAACCACCCGAACCACTGCCTGTTCACCCCGCTATCATCCAGAAGGCGAGGTCAGTACAGGTGCATCAAAGCTGGGACCGAGAGACTGAAAAACAGCTTCTATCTCAAGGCCATCAGACTGTTAAACAGCCACCACTAACATTGAGTGGCTGCTGCCAACACGCTGTCATTGACACTGACCCAACTCCAGCCACTTTAATAATGGGAATTGATGGGAAATGATGTAAATATATCACTAGCCACTTTAAACAATGCTACCTTATATAATGTTACTTACCCTACATTATTCATCTCATATGCATATGTATATACTGTACTCTAGATCATCGACTGCATTCTTATGTCACTAGCCACTTTAACTATGCCACTTTGTTTACTTTGTCTACATACTCATCTCATATGTATATACTGTACTCGATACCATCTACTGTATGCTGCTCTGTACCATCACTCATTCATATATCCTTATGTACATATTCCTTATCCCCTTACACTGTGTATAAGACAGTAGTTTTGGAATTGTTAGTTAGATTACTTGTTGGTTATCACTGCATTGTCGGAACTAGAAGCACAAGCATTTCGCTACACTCGCATTAACATCTGCTAACCATGTGTATGTGACAAATAAAATTTGATTTGATTTGATTTGATTTGATTTGTAAGCTACTCTCTCCCTGGCTCTGATTTGAATTAAAGGGTAGAACACACACACACACACAAGGACACCTTGTAAGCTACTCTCTCCCTGGCTCTGATTTGAATGAAAGGGTAGAACACACACACACACCAAGGACACCTTGTAAGCTACTCTCTCCCTGGCTCTGATTTGAATTAAAGGGTAGAACACACACACACACCAAGGACACCTTGTAAGCTACTCTCTCCCTGGCTCTGATTTGAATGAAAGGGTAGAACACACACACACACCAAGGACACCTTGTAAGCTACTCTCTCCCTGGCTCTGATTTGAATGAAAGGGTAGAACACACACACACACCAAGGACACCTTGTAAACTACTCTCTCCCTGGCTCTGATTTAAATGAAAGGGTAGAACACACACACACACCAAGGACACCTTGTAAACTACTCTCTCCCTGGCTCTGATTTAAATGAAAGGGTAGAACACACACACACACCAAGGACACCTTGTAAGCTACTCTCTCCCTGGCTCTGATTTGAATGAAAGGGTAGAACACACACACACACCAAGGACACCTTGTAAGCTACTCTCTCCCTGGCTCTGATTTGAATGAAAGGGTAGAACACACACACACACAAGGACACCTTGTAAGCTACTCTCTCCCTGGCTCTGATTTGAATGAAAGGGTAGAACACACACACACACACCAAGGACACCTTGTAAGCTACTCTCTCCCTGGCTCTGATTTCAATGAAAGGGTAGAACACACACACACACCAAGGACACCTTGTAAACTACTCTCTCCATGGCTCTGATTTGAATGAAAGGGTAGAACACACACACACCAAGGACACCTTGTAAGCTACTCTCTCCCTGGCTCTGATTTGAATGAAAGGGTAGAACACACACACACACACCAAGGACACCTTGTAAGCTACTCTCTCCCTGGCTCTGATTTGAATGAAAGGGTAGAACACACACACACACCAAGGACACCTTGTAAGCTACTCTCTCCCTGGCTCTGATTTGAATGAAAGGGTAGAACACACACACACACACACCAAGGACACCTTGTAAGCTACTCTCTCCCTGGCTCTGATTTCAATGAAAGGTAAATGTGAATCAACATTATGTTCAGGTGGCAGAAGTCTGTTCTTACTGCTAACCTTCCAGCATTGTAGCCTTTTCAACCCCATAGCTGCTTTAGTCACTAAAGAAACTCCTAATTTGCCTAATTCATGTCACCTATTCTGGGCCTGCAGCCCAACTGGCACCCTATTCCCTATATAGCGCACTACTTTTGACCAGGACCCATAGGGTGCCATTTGGGACGCAATCCATGTCTGCGTATCCCATCGGAACAACACAGATGGTATTACATATTCTCACCCCCAAAAATATAAAGGAAGAAATGAATCTGAAATGCCAAGCTGTATATAATAGGTTACTCTCCCCTCAGCTGTAGCTTCTCATCTTAACCATGAGACAAGGGCTGCGGCTTGAATGGCACCCTATTCCCTACACTGTATAGTCCACTACATTTGACTGGAGCCCTATGAGTCCTTGTCAAAAGTAGTGCACATTGTAAGGACTAGGGTGGCATTTGGGACGCAGGCAAGGTGACAGTAAAAATAGTGTAAATCCCCGAATCAAAAGAAAAGCAGCTTTAATGAGAGAGAGGGAGATGGAGTGAGGAGAGGGAGAGATGGAATGAGAGAGCGAGAGAGAGGGGAAGAGAGAGAGGGGGAGAGATGGAGTGAGGAGAGAGAGAGAGAGAGAGAGAGAGAGAGAGAGAGAGAGAGAGAGAGAGAAGGGAGTGAGAGAGAGAAGGAGTGAGAAAGAGAGCAGGGAGAGATGGAGAGAGGGTGGGAGATAGAGTGAGAGAGATAGGGGGGTAGCACAGATATAGAGGGGGGATGAGAGAGAAAGGGGGGGTTGAATCAGTGTGTGTAGGCGTGTGTGTACGTGTGTGTGTGTGTGCGTGTGTGTCCATTTGTCTCTCTGTAAATAGGCTCAGGCTGTCATACTTGAGTAAAAGCAAAGATGCCTTATTAATAGAAAATGACTCAAGTAAAAGTGAAAGTCATCCAGTAAAATACTACTTTAGTAAAAGTCTGAAAGTATTTGGTTGCAAATATACTTGGGTATATAAATTAAATAGAATTGCTACAATAAAGTAAAAGTATAAATCATTTCAAATTCTTTACATAAAGTAAATCAGATGGTACCATTTTCTTGTTTTTTTTTGCCAGGGGAACACTAACACTCAGACATCATTTACAGATAGCCAGGGGAACACTCCAACACTCAGACATCATTTACAGATAGCCAGGGGAACACTCCAACACTCAGACATCATTTACAGATAGCCAGGGGAACACTCCAACACTCAGACATCATTTACAGATAACCAGGGGAACACTGCAACACTCAGACATCATTTACAGATAGCCAGGGGAACACTCCAACACTCAGACATCATTTACAGATAGCCAGGGGAACACTCCAACACTCAGACATCATTTACAGATAGCCAGGGGAGCAGGGGAGCATAAGTATTTTTACTTATGTTGGTGAGGCTCTCTGACACCCTGCTGGCCTCTGACACCCTGCTGGCCTCTGACACCCTGCTGGCCTCTGACACCCTGCTGGCCTCTGACACCCTGCTGGCCTCTGACACCCTGCTGGCCTCTGACACCCTGCTGGCCTCTGACACGCTGCTCTCTGACACGCTGCTCTCTGACACGCCCTATAGGCTCTGGTCAAAAGACGTGCACTAGCCTATAGAGGGAATAAGGTGCCTTCGTGACAGCCCAGAATACGATATGATACTCACAACAACAAAACAGACTACAAAGTCCCTCTCATACAGCTGTGGGCTGGAGGGTTTAACTGTTTCCAGAAATCAACTGACGGGTTGATTGATAGTTTCACTGAAGGTTTGTCTGTTTCTCATTCTACACAGAAGCCCATGAAGTAAGACACTGATGAGTTACACACCATCAACTGAACAACTGCTTACTCTCACTCAGCCTCTACATGGTGGACATCAGCCAGTCCTCTCTACCCAGCCTCTACATGGTGGACATCAGCCAGTCCTCTCTACCCAGCCTCCACATGGTGGACATCAGCCAGTCCTCTCTACCCAGCCTCTACATGGTTGGCATCAGCCAGTCCTCTCTACCCAGCCTCCACATGGTTGGCATCAGCCAGTCCTCTCTACCCAGCCTCCACATGGTTGGCATCAGCCAGTCCTCTCTACCCAGCCTCCACATGGTTGGCATCAGCCAGTCCTCTCTACCCAGCCTCCACATGGTTGACATCAGCCAGTCCTCTCTACCCAGCCTCTACATGGTGGACATCAGCCAGTCCTCTCTACCCAGCCTCCACATGGTTGGCATCAGCCAGTCCTCTCTACCCAGGCTCCACATGGTTGGCATCAGCCAGTCCTCTCTACCCAGCCTCCACATGGTTGGCATCAGCCAGTCCTCTCTACCCAGCCTCCACATGGTTGGCATCAGCCAGTCCTCTCTACCCAGCCTCCACATGGTTGGCATCAGCCAGTCCTCTCTACCCAGCCTCCACATGGTTGGCATCAGCCAGTCCTCTCTACCCAGCCTCCACATGGTTGACATCAGCCAGTCCTCTCTACCCAGCCTCCACATGGTGGACATCAGCCAGTCCTCTCTACCCAGCCTCCACATGGTTGGCATCAGCCAGTCCTCTCTACCCAGCCTCCACATGGTTGGCATCAGCCAGTCCTCTCTACCCAGCCTCCACATGGTTGGCATCAGCCAGTCCTCTCTACCCAGCCTCTACATGGTGGACATCAGCCAGTCCTCTCTACCCAGCCTCCACATGGTGGACATCAGCCAGTCCTCTCTACCCAGCCTCTACATGGTGGACATCAGCCAGTCCTCTCTACCCAGCCTCCACATGGTTGACATCAGCCAGTCCTCTCTACCCAGCCTCCACATGGTTGGCATCAGCCAGTCCTCTCTACCCAGCCTCCACATGGTTGACATCAGCCAGTCCTCTCTACCCAGCCTCCACATGGTTGGCATCAGCCAGTCCTCTCTACCCAGCCTCCACATGGTTGGCATCAGCCAGTCCTCTCTACCCAGCCTCCACATGGTTGGCATCAGCCAGTCCTCTCTACCCAGCCTCCACATGGTTGGCATCAGCCAGTCCTCTCTACCCAGCCTCCACATGGTTGACATCAGCCAGTCCTCTCTACCCAGCCTCCACATGGTTGGCATCAGCCAGTCCTCTCTACCCAGCCTCCACATGGTTGGCATCAGCCAGTCCTCTCTACCCAGCCTCCACATGGTTGGCATGAGCCAGTCCTCTCTACCCAGCCTCTACATGGTTGACATCAGCCAGTCCTCTCTACCCAGCCTCTACATGGTTGGCATCAGCCAGTCCTCTCTACCCAGCCTCCACATGGTTGGCATCAGCCAGTCCTCTCTACCCAGCCTCTACATGGTGGACATCAGCCAGTCCTCTCTACCCAGCCTCTACATGGTGGACATCAGCCAGTCCTCTCTACCCAGCCTCCACATGGTTGGCATCAGCCAGTCCTCTCTACCCAGCCTCCACATGGTTGGCATCAGCAAGTCCTCTCTACCCAGCCTCTACATGGTGGACATCAGCCAGTCCTCTCTACCCAGCCTCTACATGGTTGACATCAGCCAGTCCTCTCTACCCAGCCTCTACATGGTGGACATCAGCCAGTCCTCTCTACCCAGCCTCTACATGGTGGACATCAGCCAGTCCTCTCTACCCAGCCTCTACATGGTTGACATCAGCCAGTCCTCTCTACCCAGCCTCTACATGGTTGACATCAGCCAGTCCTCTCTACCCAGCCTCTACATGGTTGGCATCAGCCAGTCCTCTCTACCCAGCCTCTACATGGTTGGCATCAGCCAGTCCTCTCTACCCAGCCTCCACATGGTTGGCATCAGCCAGTCCTCTCTACCCAGCCTCTACATGGTTGGCATCAGCCAGTCCTCTCTACCCAGCCTCCACATGGTTGGCATCAGCCAGTCCTCTCTACCCAGCCTCCACATGGTTGGCATCAGCCAGTCCTCTCTACCCAGCCTCCACATGGTTGGCATCAGCCAGTCCTCTCTACCCAGCCTCCACATGGTTGGCATCAGCCAGTCCTCTCTACCCAGCCTCCACATGGTTGGCATCAGCCAGTCCTCTCTACCCAGCCTCTACATGGTTGACATCAGCCAGTCAGTTTTAATACCAGAAACATATGGTCTCCATTATTGTGATGCATCAGATCTTATTGTTCCACTGCTTCACCAGATTTTCCCTTTCCCCTCTCTTTGGAATATGGCTCCAGTCTGTGTCAGTGTGTGTCCTTTTAAATAGCCTCTGCAGGCCAGACCTCTAGAGTCACGAACCTCTGAGATGACTGAAGACTTAGAGTTTTTATTCAGTTCTATAATTATATAGCATGTGAGTTTAAGCATGCCCTTTGTAGCTGGCACATTAAAACACCATCTTTGAGGACAGTTTGTGTGTGCGTGCGTGTATCAGTGTGTGTGTGTGTCTGTGTGTGTCTGTGTGTGTCAGTGTGTGCGTGTGTGTGTCCGTTTGAGGGCCACCAGATGAGAAAGACAAATCAGGACTTACCCACCTCAATTTCTCAGGATGACATCACTCCTACCCAAAACGCAGGGTGATTGGTCAGAGATTGGCCTATCAGTGTAACGGACATCAGCGGGGACAATGATGGGAGCAGGGTAACATTGCCCCTAGATGCTGATCTTGTGTCAGTTCGGCATTTTCCCCACTAATGGTTAAGGTTAGGATTGGGGGAGGGGAAGCTGATCCTGGATCTGGGCTTTCACTTTCTGCAATAGCATCCAGAAGGAAGAGTGTATCTCTGTGGTGCTGATTATGGTTAGCATATACATATAACACAACACCCACACGTACTGTACATCTGAGAGCACAGAGACACACACCCTCTCTCACACACATGGAGCTTGTTTTCTATTCGTTTTGACACTGCATGCTTTTATTGCTCACTGAGAGGTACTCAGCCTGCCTGAGAATGTGACAGCAAATGAAGACTAGGCAGAGTGCTAAACAGCAGTCAATGTGTGTGTGTGTGCGTGTGTGTGTGTGTGTGTGTGAGAGGGGGGGCTAACCTAGCCTCCATTAACACAATAAAGTAAACACCTAGCTAGCTAACTGTGTTTTCATTTACAACTCATTACTCAACCATTGGAATCCACAGAGAGGTAAAATACACACACACAGACACTGTACATCAACACACCGTAAAGTACACACACACACACACACACACACACACACACACACACACACACACACACACCTGGAGTGACAAAGCAGCCATCAACAGGAGGTTGCTCAGGTGCAGAAAGAGTCCTGATCAATGAACTAATCAATTATTGTCTAAATAAATGGATGGATGGATCGATAAATGAATTACTAAATGAATTAAACAAATTAAGAAACTAATGATGGAACAATAGTATCATCTTGGGATTTGTCCCTAGTTGGGATGATCTATAATTAAGATGGGTAGCCCAACACAGACTGGATTTGTCCCTAGTTGGGATGATCTATAATTAAGATGGGTAGCCCAACACAGACTGGATTTGTCCCTAGTTGGGATGATCTATAATTAAGATGGGTAGCCCAACACAGACTGGATTTGTCCCTAGTTGGGATGATCTATAATTAAGATGGGTAGCCCAACACAGACTGGATTTGTCCCTAGTTGGGATGATCTATAATTAAGATGGGTAGCCCAACACAGACTGGATTTGTCCCTAGTTGGGATGATCTATAATTAAGATGGGTAGCCCAACACAGACTGGATTTGTCCCTAGTTGGGATGATCTATAATTAAGATGGGTAGCCCAACACAGACTGGATTTGTCCCCGTGATCTTTAAGACGAGCCGTGGAAAATCAGAGAGAATGGACAGACCTGTCTGTCTGTCTGTCTGTGAAGGATGGATATGGCTGTAGCCATTCTCACTGTGTGTATGTAACATCCTCTTGCCTAAGTTAACAAACACATCTGTCTGTACACAGCTCCTGTGCTCTCAACATCTGCAATATAAACAATCTATTGCAATGCAACACAACACAAAGCAACACAACACAAAGCAACACAACACGATGCAACACAACACAACGCAACACAACACAAAGCAACACAACACAACGCAACACAACACAATGCAACACAAACGCAACACAACACAATGCAACACAACACAACGCAACGCAACACAAAGCAACACAATGCAACACATCACAAAGCAAAACAAAGCAACACAACACAAAGCAACACAACACAAAGCAACACAACACAAAGCAACACAACACAAAGCAATACTACACTACAAAACATATTGCAATGCAACACAAAGCAACACAACACACCGCAACACAACACAAAGCAACACAACGCAAAACAACACAATGCAACCCAACACAAAACAACACAACGCAACACAAAACAACACAACACAACGCAACACAATGCAAAGCAACACAATGCAACACAACACAAAGCAACACAACACAACACAAAGCAACACAACACAACGCAACAGAAAGCAATACTACACTACAAAACATATTGCAATGCAACACAACACAAAGCAACACAACACAAAGCAACACAAAGCAACACAATGCAAAACAACACAATGCAACCCAACACAAAGCAACACAACACATCGCAACACAAAGCAACACAACACAACACAATGCAACACAACACATAGCAACACAACAACGCAACACTACACAAAGCAACACAACATGTCGCAGCGCAAAACACAACATAACATAAAGTGGATCTGTAGTGAGAGGCTGTGGAATTCTATTTAACCAAACAGAAACAGTTCAAAGGACTGGGGCTTCATTTAAAAACAACAAGATGTTTTCATTCACTAAACCTGTTGCTCATTGTTCTCTTACATACCACAGCACACACCCACACTGTTTTACAACAGACACACACACACACAGTCACAGAAAACATCACACGTCATGAAGTATCATCGCTGCAGATTCTAGACCAAACATAGTGATTCAAGCTCTTTCAAGCTTCCAATTGAAGGTGCCTATTGAAAATACACAAAGGCGCTCTTAGAAACTGAGGGAGGCGGAGAGAAGAGCTATGAAGCAATAAAAACAACTCAAGTCAGGTCCGTCTGCTACAGCTGCATTACTGCTCTCAACTACGGTTAGTGTGAACATGATTCTATTGGAGAGTGAGTGAAGAGGAAGACGTCTACCTACCATTTAGTACAAAACTAAATGCCTTCCTCAGAGGAAGACGTCTACCTACCATTTAGTACAAAACTAAATGCCTTCCTCAGAGGAAGACGTCTACCTACCATTTAGTACAAGACTAAATCCCTTCCTCAGTGGAAGACGTCTACCTACCATTTAGTACAAAACTAAATGCCTTCCTCAGAGGAAGACATCTACCTACCATTTAGTACAAAACTAAATGCCTTCCTCAGAGGAATACGTCTACCTACCATTTAGTACAAAACTAAATCCCTTCCTCAGTGGAAGACGTCTACCTACCATTTAGTACAAAACTAAATCCCTTCCTCAGTGGAAGACGTCTACCTACCATTTAGTACAAAACTAAATCCCTTCCTCAGAGGAATACGTCTACCTACCATTTAGTACAAAACTAAATGCCTTCCTCAGAGGAATACGTCTATCTACCATTTAGTACA
>NW_027040076.1:23530-26030 GCF_034236695.1 Oncorhynchus nerka | reverse complement strand
GTAAGCATATACACTGACTGGACAAAACATTATGAACACCTGCTGAAAGCTAGAGGACAGTAGGCATATACACTGACTGGACAAAACATTATGAACACCTGAACAAGCTAGAGGAGAGTAGGCATATACACTGACTGGACAAAACATTATGAACACCTGCTGAATGCTAGAGGACAGTAGGAATATACACTGACTGGACAAAACATTATGAACACCTGCATAAGCTAGGAATCTCTTATTGATGTCAGTTGTTAAATCCACTTCAAATCAGTGTAGATGAAGGGGAGGAGACAGGTTAAATAATGATTTTTAAGCCTTGAGACATGGATAGTGTATGTGTGCCATTCAGAGGGTGAATGGGCAAGACAAAAGGTTTAAGTGTCTTTGAACAGCGTATGGTAGTAGGTGGCAGTCAGACCAGTTTGAGTGTGTCAAGAACTGCAACACTGCTGGGTTTTTCATGCTCTACAGTTTCCCATGTGTGTCAAGAATGGTCCACCACCTAAAGGACATCCAGACAACTTGACACAACATTGGGAAGCATTTGAGCCAACATGGGACAGCATCCCTGTGGAACGCTTTCAACACCTTGTAGAGTCCAAGTCCCGACGAATTGAGGCTGTTCTGAGGTTATTAATGCTAACACTTGCCAGGCACAATGCTCCCTTAATAATAAATCATCCAAATGTACCCTGTTGCTCCCTTAATTAATGATAAATCATCCAAATGTACCCTGTTGCTCCCTTAATGATAAATCATCCAAATGTACCGTTGCTCCCTTAGTGATAAATCATCCAAATGTACCCTGTTGCTCCCTTAGTGATATATCATCCAAATGTACCCTGTTGCTCCCTTAGTGATAAATCATCCAAATGTACCCTGTTGCTCCCTTAATGATAAATCATCCAAATGGACCCTGTTGCTCCCTTAATGATAAATCATCCAAATGTACCCTGTTGCTCCCTTAATGATAATCATCCAAATGTATCATGTTTCTCCCTTAATGATAAATCATCCAAATGTACCCTGTTGCTCCCTTCATGATAATCATCCAAATGTACCCTGTTGCCAAATACAACCCCCCCCCCATGGTTCAGACCTAACCCCCACTCTCCCTTACACTATTACTCATCACCAGTCCAACCCTGACACACACACACACACACACACACACACACACACACACACACACACGTCATCCTGTGTGAGGATAATAAGGCTAACCTGTCCAAACACATCTCTTGGCAAATTAGCGTGTGTGTGTGTGTGTGTGTGTGTGTGTGTGTGTGTGTGTGTGTGTGTGTGTGTGTGTGTGTGTGTGTGTGGATAAGCCGTAATGAACATGAGGTCAGTGGTATAATGTTAAGACAGTATGGAGAGTGGGCCGTCTGCATCTTGTCTGACAGAACCATGTCAGGTCAAATGGCTGCTGAGGAACACCCTGATTAGACATGAAGCATTCTTGGCCTATCGTGTCAAGCCTCTAAGGGCTTGTATTAAAAACACACACACAGCAAATTTAAAAAACACACACACAACAAATACCAGATAAAAAGGATCCATATGGTTCCTGTCCAACTGGAGAGCCGTAAATAGCTTGGCTTGCATTTTGGGTAACAGGAAATGAATGCCGCTCGCAGTCTAAGGCGGATTGTTTTTCTATTAAAACTGAATTCTAAATGTTTTATCCATGTGAGGATTTCATATGAACACAATCATTCATACATGTTTATGCAAACTAGTCTTATTAAATAATGTATGAGTCTACTACTCTACTATTGCAGTTCCAATTGGATATTTCTGTTTGGACAGTGGAACCACTTTCAGACTACAGTACAAAGTAGCTATACAGTCCTGGGTCAAACAATGTGCAAAAACCTCATTTGTGATGTGTATGCCACAGGTGGCTGGTGGCACCTTAATTGGGGAGGATGGGCTCATTGGGGAGGAATGGAATCTATGGAATGATATCAAACGCATGGATTCCATATGTTTGAAAGCACTCCATTCCAGCCATTATTATAAGCCGTCCTCCCCTCACCAGCCTCCTGTGTGCTTTACTTAGATGTGTGCATAACTTACTATAAGCATTAGTGGAGGCTGATGAGGGCAGGATGGCTCATAGTAATGGCTGGAATGTAGTGTAATGGAATGATAACATGTGTTTGGTACCATTCCATTGATTCCGTTCCAGACATTACTATGAGCCCGTCCTCCAATTTAAAGTGCCACCAGCCACCACTGGTATGCATTGATGTCAATAGATTTGTATGGAAACCTTGAGTTACGTGCAAGAACCTAAAGTTAGGATTTTGGCCCAAGTGTCTACAAAGTGTCCTTGTAAGGGTCTTTCTGAGCGTACTGCTAAATCAATGTGACAGATTATGACAACTAAGAAAGGACAGAGTGAAAGACAGAGAGAGAGAGAAAGAAAGAAAGAAAAAGGCAGACACAGAGACATACAGACAGAGACATACAGACAGAGAGACATACAAACAGA
>NW_027040076.1:0-23030 GCF_034236695.1 Oncorhynchus nerka | reverse complement strand
GAGAGACATACAGACAGAGAGAGACATACAGACAGAGAGAGAGAGAAAGAAAGAAAGAAAAAAGGCAGACACAGAGACATACAGACAGAGACACATACAGACAGAGAGACATACAAACAGAGAGAGAGACATACAGACAGAGACACATACAGACAGAGACACATACAGACAGAGAGACATACAAACAGAGAGAGAGACATACAGACAGAGAGAGAGACATACAGACAGAGAGAGAGACATACAGACAGAGAGAGAGACATACAGACAGAGAGACATACAGACAGAGAGAGAGACATACAGACAGAGACACATACAGACAGAGAGACATACAAACAGAGAGAGAGACATACAGACAGAGAGAGAGACATACAGACAGAGAGACATACAGACAGAGAGACATACAAACAGAGAGAGAGACATACAGACAGAGAGAGAGACATACAGACAGAGAGAGAGACATACAGACAGAGAGAGAGAGAAAGAAAGAAAGAAAAAAGGCAGACACAGAGACATACAGACAGAGACACATACAGACAGAGAGACATACAAACAGAGAGAGAGACATACAGACAGAGAGAGAGACATACAGACAGAGAGAGAGAGAAAGAAAGAAAGAAAAAAGGCAGACACAGAGACATACAGACAGAGACACATACAGACAGAGAGACATACAAACAGAGAGAGAGACATACAGACAGAGAGAGAGACATACAGACAGAGAGAGAGAAAGAAAGAAAAAAAGGCAGACACAGAGACATACAGACAGAGACATATACAGACACAGAGACATACAGACAGACACATACAGACAGAGAGACATACAAACAGAGAGAGAGACATACAGACAGAGAGAGAGACATACAGACAGAGAGAGAGACATACAGACAGAGAGAGAGAAAGAAAGAAAAAAAGGCAGACACCGAGACATACAGACAGAGAGACATACAGACAGAGAGAGAGACATACAGACAGAGAGACATACAAACAGAGAGAGAGACATACAGACAGAGAGACATACAGACAGAGAGACATACAGACAGAGAGACATACAGACAGAGAGAGAGACATACAGACAGAGAGAGAGACATACAGACAGAGAGAGAGACATACAGACAGAGAGAGAGACATACAGACAGAGAGACATACAAACAGAGAGAGACATACAGACAGAGAGACATACAGACAGAGAGACATACAGACAGAGAGACATACAAACAGAGAGAGAGACATACAGACAGAGAGAGAGACATACAGACAGAGAGAGAGAAAGAAAGAAAAAAAGGCAGACACCGAGACATACAGACAGAGAGACATACAAACAGAGAGACATACAGACAGAGAGAGAGACATACAGACAGAGACACATACAGACAGAGAGAGACACATACAGACAGAGAGAGACACATACAGACAGAGAGAGACATATACAGACAGAGAGACATACAGACAGACAGAGACACATACAGACAGAGAGAGACACATACAGACAGAGAGAGACACATACAGACAGAGAGAGACGAACAGACAGAGAGACACGAACAGACAGAGAGACACGAACAGACAGAGAGACACGAACAGACAGACAGAGACAGACAGAGACATACAGACAAAGACAGAGAGACACAGAGAGATCTGTCAGTGTCCACCTGTCTGCCGGGTCAGATTAGGGCTAGCCAAGTCAAAACACACACACACACACACACACAAACCAAAATAACCCCCAGCGGAGGAGGAGAAAGCAAGATGCTAAGCCAAGCCATGGAAACGCCTGGTATCAATTTACACCATGTTATCCACTTCTTGGACCGATCACTGTTTTATTTCATTAATTAACTCCTTTGCCTCAGTCCCAAATGACACCCTAGTCCCTACATACTGCACTCCATTAGACTAGCACTCATAGGGCTCTGGTCAAAAGTAGTGCACAAAGTAGGAATAGGGTACCATTTGGGATGAATCCTAAGATACATGCCAGGGGGAACTAGCTGCAAGGCTGGCAGGGTGAGACGAGACAACAACCACTCAGAACAACTTCACACCCCATTAAGGGCTTGATGGATAGGTCAAAACTACTAGAAGATACATCCTAAATGGCACCCTATTCCCTATTGGGCCCTGTTCAAAAGTAGTGCACTATGTAGGAAATAGGGTGCCATTTGGTTTCTGCTTGGCACCTTGTACAATATAATATGAAGAGCTGGTATTTTCCTGAGGAGGCAGAGAGCAACTCGCCAAGCCAGAAGGCTTGTACAGACACATGAGCGAGGGAAGGTGTGTGTGTGTGTTTGTGTTACTTTCCCCTCTGAAACTATGCTGGAGCCCTGATGGTTTCCTGGAGTAAATGGTGGCCTCTGGCAGCTCGCTCCCTCGTCCACGATGGCAGTGTGTATTTGTGTGTGTGTGCTCCCCAGTGTTCCACAACATATGCGTGCCAAGAACTCCTGAATCTCTGTCTCAGAGAGTGACTCACCCCACAGTAGAAATAGACTAGCAGAATGTATGTAGAAATGGGGGCATAGAAAGAGACCTAGCAGAATGGACATAGAAAGAGACCTAGCAGAATGGACAGAAATGACATAGAGAGACCTAGCAGAATGGGCATAGAAAGAGACCTAGCAGAATGGACATAGAAAGAGACCTAGCAGAATGGGACATAGAAAGAGACCAGCAGAAGGGACATAGAAAGAGACCTAGCAGAAGGGACATAGAAAGAGACCTAGCAGAAGGACATAGAAAGAGACCTAGCAGAAGGGACATAGAAAGAGACCTAGCAGAATGGACATAGAAAGAGACCTAGCAGAAGGGACATAGAAAGAAGGAGATCTAGAAAGAGCAGAGAATGGGCATAGAAAGAGACCTAGCAGAATGGGCATAGAAAGAGACCTAGCAGAATGGGACATAGAAAGAGACCTAGCAGAATGGGCATAGAAAGAGACCTAGCAGAAGGGATATAGAAAGAGACCTAGCAGAAGGGACATAGAAAAGAGACCTAGCAGAAGGGACATAGAAAGAGACCTAGCAGAAGGGACATAGAAAGAGACCTAGCAGAATGGGCATAGAAAGAGACCTAGCAGAAGGGACATAGAAAGAGACCTAGCAGAAGGACATAGAAAGAGACCTAGCAGAAGGGACATAGAAAGAGACCTAGCAGAATGGGCATAGAAAGAGACCTAGCAGAATGGGCATAGAAAGAGACCTAGCAGAATGGGCATAGAAAGAGACCTAGCAGAAGGACATAGAAAGAGACCAGAATGGAGTAGAAGGGAGAAAGAAAGAGACCTAGCAGAATGGACATAGAAAGAGACCTAGCAGACAAGAAAGAGACATAGAAAAGAGACCTAGCAGAATGGGCATAGAAAGAGACCTAGCAGAATGGGCATAGAAAGAGACCTAGCAGAATGAGACCTAGCATAGAAAGAGACCTAGCAGAATGGGCATAGAAAGAGACCTAGCAGAAGGGACATAGAAAGAGACCTAGCAGAATGGGCATAGAAAGAGACCTAGCAGAATGGGCATAGAAAGAGACCTAGCAGAAGGGACATAGAAAGAGACCTAGCAGAAGGCAGAATAGCAGAAGGGACATAGAAAGAGACCTAGCAGAAGGGACATAGAAAGAGACCTATGGGCAGAAAGAAGAAGGACATAGAAAGGACTCCAGCAGAATGGACATAGAAAGAGACCTAGCAGAAGGGGCAGAATAGAAAGAGACCTAGCATAGAATGGAATGGACATAGAAAGAGACCTAGCAGAAGGGACATAGAAAGAGACCCAGCAGAAGGGACATAGAAAGAGACCTAGCAGAAGGACATAGAAAGAGACCTAGCAGAAGGGACATAGAAAGAGACCTAGCAGAAGGGACATAGAAAGAGACCTAGCAGAAGGGACATAGAAAGAGACCTAGCAGAATGGACATAGAAAGAGACCTAGCAGAAGGGGACATAGAAAGAGACCTAGCAGAATGGACATAGAAAGAGACCTAGCAGAAGGGACATAGAAAGAGACCTAGCAGAATGGACATAGAAAGAGACCTAGCAGAAGGGACATAGAAAGAGACCTAGCAGAAGGGACATAGAAAGAGACCTAGCAGAAGGACATAGAAAGAGACCTAGCAGAATGGACATAGAAAGAGACCTAGCAGAAGGGACATAGAAAGAGACCAGCAGAAGGAAGAAAGAGACCTAGCAGAAGGGACATAGAAAGAGACCTAGCAGAATGGCATAGAAGGAGACCTAGCAGAATGGGCATAGAAAGAGACCTAGCAGAATGGACATAGAAAGAGACCTAGCAGAAGGGACATAGAAAGAGACCTAGCAGAATGGACATAGAAAGAGACCTAGCAGAATGGACATAGAAAGAGACCTAGCAGAAGGGACATAGAAAGAGACCTAGCAGAAGGGACATAGAAAGAGACTGTAGAAGGGACATAGAGAGACCCAGCAGAATGGACATACAAAGAGACCTAGCAGAATGGACATAGAAAGAGACCTAGCAGAAGGCATAGAAAAAGAATAGCAGAAGGGACATAGAAAGAGACCTAGCAGAAGGGACATAGAAAGAGACCTAGCAGAAGGGACATAGAAAGAGACCTAGCAGAATGGACATAGAAAGAGACCTAGCAGAAGGGACATAGAAAGAGACCTAGCAGAATGGACATAGAAGGAGACCTAGCAGAATGGGCATAGAAAGAGACCTAGCAGAATGGACATAGAAAGAGACCTAGCAGAAGGGACATAGAAAGAGACCTAGCAGAATGGGCATAGAAAGAGACCTAGCAGAAGGGACATAGAAAGAGACCTAGCAGAAGGGACATAGAAAGAGACCTAGCAGAAGGGACATAGAAAGAGACCTAGCAGAATGGGCATAGAAAGAGACCTAGCAGAAGGGACATAGAAAGAGACCTAGCAGAAGGGACATAGAAAGAGACCTAGCAGAAGGGACATAGAAAGAGACCTAGCAGAATGGGCATAGAAAGAGACCTAGCAGAATGGGCATAGAAAGAGACCTAGCAGAATGGGCATAGAAAGAGACCTAGCAGAAGGGACATAGAAAGAGACCTAGCAGAAGGGACATAGAAAGAGACCTAGCAGAAGGGACATAGAAAGAGACCTAGCAGAAGGGACATAGAAAGAGACCTAGCAGAAGGGACATAGAAAGAGACCTAGCAGAATGGACATAGAAAGAGACCTAGCAGAATGGGCATAGAAAGAGACCTAGCAGAAGGGACATAGAAAGAGACCTAGCAGAAGGGACATAGAAAGAGACCTAGCAGAATGGACATAGAAAGAGACCTAGCAGAATGGACATAGAAAGAGACCTAGCAGAATGGGCATAGGAGACCTAGCAGAATGGGCATAGAAAGAGACCTAGCAGAAGGGACATAGAAAGAGACCTAGCAGAATGGACATAGAAAGAGACCTAGCAGAAGGGACATAGAAAGAGACCTAGCAGAAGGGACATAGAAAGAGACCTAGCAGAATGGACATAGAAAGAGACCTAGCAGAATGGGCATAGAAAGAGACCTAGCAGAAGGGACATAGAAAGAGACCTAGCAGAAGGGACATAGAAAGAGACCTAGCAGAAGGGACATAGAAAGAGACCTAGCAGAAGGACATAGAAAGAGACCTAGCAGAAGGACATAGAAAGAGACCTAGCAGAAGGGACATAGAAAGAGACCTAGCAGAATGGGCATAGAAAGAGACCTAGCAGAAGGACATAGAAAGAGACCTAGCAGAAGGGACATAGAAGCAGAAGGGATAGAAAGAGACCTAGCAGAATGGGCATAGAAAGAGACCTAGCAGAATGGGCATAGAAAGAGACCTAGCAGAATGGGCATAGAAAGAGACCTAGCAGAATGGGCATAGAAAGAGACTAGCAGAAGGGATATAGAAAGAGGCAGAAGGGACATAGAAAGAGACCTAGCAGAAGGGACATAGAAAGAGACCTAGCAGAATGGGCATAGAAAGAGACCTAGCAGAATGGGCATAGAAAGAGACCTAGCAGAATGGGCATAGAAAGAGACCTAGCAGAAGGGACATAGAAAGAGACCTAGCAGAAGGGACATAGAAAGAGACCTAGCAGAAGGGACATAGAAAGAGACCTAGCAGAAGGGACATAGAAAGAGACCTAGCAGAATGGGACATAGAAAGAGACCTAGCAGAAGAAGAAAGAGACCTAGCATAGAAAGAGACCTAGCAGAATGGGCATAGAAAGAGACCTAGCAGAAGGGACATAGAAAGAGACCTAGCAGAAGGGACATAGAAAGAGACCTAGCAGAATGGGCATAGAAAGAGACCTAGCAGAATGGGCATAGAAAGAGACCTAGCAGAAGGGACATAGAAAGAGACCTAGCAGAAGGGACATAGAAAGAGACCTAGCAGAAGGGACATAGAAAGAGACCTAGCAGAAGGGACATAGAAAGAGACCTAGCAGAAGGGACATAGAAAGAGACCTAGCAGAAGGGACATAGAAAGAGACCTAGCAGAATGGGCATAGAAAGAGACCTAGCAGAAGGGACATAGAAAGAGACCTAGCAGAATGGACATAGAAAGAGACCTAGCAGAATGGACATAGAAAGAGACCTAGCAGAATGGACATAGAAAGAGACCTAGCAGAAGGGACATAGAAAGAGACCTAGTAGAAGGGACATAGAAAGAGACCTAGCAGAAGGGACATAGAAAGAGACCTAGCAGAAGGGACATAGAAAGAGACCTAGCAGAATGGGCATAGAACGAGACCTAGCAGAATGGGCATAGAAAGAGACCTAGCAGAAGGGATATAGAAAGAGACCTAGCAGAATGGGCATAGAAAGAGACCTAGCAGAAGGGACATAGAAAGAGACCTAGCAGAAGGGACATAGAAAGAGACCTAGCAGAATGGGCATAGAAAGAGACCTAGCAGAATGGGCATAGAAAGAGACCTAGCAGAAGGGACATAGAAAGAGACCTAGCAGAAGGGACATAGAAAGAGACCTAGCAGAAGGGACATAGAAAGAGACCTAGCAGAAGGGACATAGAAAGAGACCTAGCAGAAGGGACATAGAAAGAGACCTAGCAGAATGGACATAGAAAGAGACCTAGCAGAATGGGCATAGAAAGAGACCTAGCAGAAGGGACATAGAAAGAGACCTAGCAGAATGGACATAGAAAGAGACCTAGCAGAATGGACATAGAAAGAGACCTAGCAGAATGGACATAGAAAGAGACCTAGCAGAATGGGCATAGAAAGAGACCTAGCAGAAGGGACATAGAAAGAGACCTAGCAGAATGGACATAGAAACAGACCTAGCAGAAGGGACATAGAAAGAGACCTAGCAGAAGGGACATAGAAAGAGACCTAGCAGAAGGGACATAGAAAGAGACCTAGCAGAATGGACATAGAAAGAGACCTAGCAGAAGGGACATAGAAAGAGACCTAGCAGAAGGGACATAGAAAGAGACCTAGCAGAAGGGACATAGAAAGAGACCTAGCAGAATGGACATAGAAAGAGACCTAGCAGAAGGGACATAGAAAGAGACCTAGCAGAAGGGACATAGAAAGAGACCTAGCAGAAGGGACATAGAAAGAGACCTAGCAGAAGGGGCATAGAAAGAGACCTAGTAGAAGGGACATAGAAAGAGACCTAGAAGAAGGGACATAGAAAGAGACCTAGCAGAAGGGGCATAGAAAGAGACCTAGCAGAAGGGGCATAGAAAGAGACCTAGCAGAAGGGACATAGAAAGAGACCTAGCAGAAGGGACATAGAAAGAGACCTAGCAGAAGGGACATAGAAAGAGACCTAGCAGAAGGGGCATAGAAATACACCTAGCGGAATTAACATAGAAATGGACTTGACAGACTGTACATATAAAAAAACGTGGAGAATGAACCTTGCAGACCTAGCAGAATGAACATTGAAATATACCCGGCATAGAAACAGAAATAGACCTAGCAGATTGAACACAGCTCAGAAAAAACACAGCCGAGCTGCTAACAAGTTGGGAGGGATGTAACAAAACGGAATAGCACGCAAGTTGAAATGCACGAGCCTGAAATTCACTGGATTTGTCATGGTCCACTTCATATCATTGCAAGCACACGCACGCACACACATTGCTGCATGCAAACAGCATTTAGAAAGGCAATGAGAGTCTGAGGGATGAGGATATGATATGAGTCAATGCACTGAGTAGAATCTGATTGCTGCAGCCAATATGAGCCACAACAACATGAATGGAATGTCCTTTCTAGTCATAGAAAGAGATATCTATACTAGAAAAAACCACAGAACAAGCTCAAATAGATGGAGTGATACTAGTAGCTGTTAGAGTACAATTAAACTGTAGGCCCTCTCTCTACATCTCTCTGTATAGCTCTCTCAATCTCTTCTAGATCCCTCTCCACCTCTACTTTCTCTCTCTCTATACTTCCCTCTCCAAACATCTCGTCCACTCTTCCTCTGTATCCTTCTCTCTCCTCCCTCCCCTCATCGTAATATATAGTATATGTGTGTATCCACCACCATACCTACAGTATGTGTACATCCACCACCATACAGACATGATAAACTGTAGTGCCTATTTTATACACTTCATGAGAAATGGGGTTGTCTGTGTTATTCTGGTCATTCTACAGATACCTTTGAGAGTGACCCTGTTAAGAGGGTATCACAAACACACCTGCCCCTTGGGCGATGTATGCACAGTAATATTTGAAAGAGTCAAAGAAGGCAAGAAAGTTGCACTCACCTGCTGTATTCCTGACTTCTTCTCACGACTCTCTTCTCTCTCCTATCTCCTCTTCATCCGTCCTTTCTCCTCCTCTCCTCTCATCGTCTGTCCTCTCATCATCTGTCCTTTTCTTCTCTTCTCCATTCTCCTTTCCTCTCCTCTCCTTGGTTCTGGATTATGGGTGGAAACCTAGAGAACATTCTGAATATACCAATTAGTTTGTCAACCTCTGGCTGTCAGTCAAACCCAGGTATCTGTTTCTCTGAGATGCTTTGACATTCCCAGGACTGATTACATGGTTCCAATGGGTGTTCCTTCAATTCCTGTTCTGTGGCTCTGTTGCTTCCAAACATCCCTCCCTCCCTCTCTGTCTCTCTCTCTCGTTCTCTCATGCAGGGATCTTGTCAGTTATGGCCTTGAAATCCAGTCATGGTCATTCCTTTCCTGAGATTTGATATCATCATCATTGTCATCTCTGCTAGCTATGCATCTTTTACAAGAGCGACTGAAAGGAGGAGGGGGAAGTACAGGGTTAACTTTTCCCCTTTCTTAAATCTGACAGACACACACACACACACACACAGAAACATGCACACTGCTTATTCCCTGACCACTAAGCCTCTAAAGACTTCAATTACAGCAGGAAATCCATTCACTTATTGAACAGCTCTGTCATATTCTGAGCAAGTCTTATATTCATCATCAATATGCCCTTACAGCCTCAGTCAAAACTCAACTGTCACGTGCTCATCACTCATTCCACATACATATCCTGGATAATGAAGGAACCTGTTGGGTACATAGGCTAGTATAAACTAAACTAACGCTGCTCTTACCTCACCAATACTGACTGAGTTCGATATCATCACCGATTAGCTATAGGATCGTATATGGGCGCATCAATCTGAAAAACACCCAACTATTATCAGCAATACAACTTGAATATATGGACATGTTGAAAATGACGGAATGTTGTTGGAAGAATATAACAAAACATACCTGATGAAGTGCACTTGATGCCCCCAGGGCAGCGAAACCGGGCGCGCACGTTACGAGAAGCGAGCGCAAGATACAGTGGCACATGCGAACGGAGCGCTTGAAAATACACAACATAGGCTACCCTTGCTGCACAGTATCATATTATACAACATCATACACAAACCAGCCCTATAAATAGAATTTGTGGTTTGAACAATGCTACCACTTGCGCGAGTTGTGCTTGCTTGCAGGGTGAAACGTGTTGGTACATGATACGGTTGTTAACGCACAGATACCGTACCATTGTTGCTGTCATGCACGGTCAAAGTCTATAAGGATGGCATTGTGTAAATTGCATTAATTACATGTAGGGATACATGTATATTTTGTAGCCCGATTTATTTTGACACTGATCAATGGCACTGGGAGGCGATGAGCTGGAACGAACCGCAAAAAGGCGCACCTTGAAAACAAACACCTCTGGTCCTTACAGCCACAGCTGGCACTGGCCGCTCCTTTCTGCAGCATGTACAGTCCACAGCGACCCAAAGCAGTCTGTTGTATTCCTATTAGCAGGCTAGACTACCGATACACCGGTGGCATTTGGCTTTTTGACACTAGAGTAAGAGCCGAGCGAAGAGAAAAAGAGGCGCGCAGCGAGCTGGAGTTGTTTTTAAATCCCCAAAAAGGTTTAGTAGTTAGTTTATAAACTCCACGGAGATCGAGAGACGCACCAACCTGTAGAATAAACCAACCGTTTTCTAGTCGACTCCTTCGGGAAGTGCGGTCTTGGTGAGGACACACAGAGATGTGACAGGGACAATTAGGTCATGTGTCAGGTCTGCTATAGCGGAGAGAAGAGGCACTCTGATATTTATACACGCATCTCCGCTCGCGCGAGCCTGGCGCTTCTGAACACGCTGTTTACACCAGCAGAGGCAGGAGGACACGCCACCGCAGAACTCATTGGTCCGGTCCATTTCTAGAAGCCATTTCTATCATTCCATTGTCGGAGGCCTATTGTAGATACAATCTATAAAGACTACTTTAGCGCTATTCTAGAGGACTGAAAAATGTATAAAATAATTTGATAATTGGAGGCAAATGTGTAGGCCTAAGTTGTAAGTGCATTTTGATGCAGGGCCAGTAACCTGAAATCTATTTAAAATATGCATTAATTAGACTATGGAAACATAAAAGTGGGATTTCTTGCAGAGAAGTATATTGTAGCCTACACTACTGGTGATGTGACTTGGTGCTCGGGAACATGAGCTGCCAGTAGAAATACTATTAATGTGAGTGTTTGAATGCACTGCCTGAATTTCTTCTGTCTGGTCCACCTATATCATTGCAAGCACACTATATCCATTATGTATGCAAACACCTTTAGAAATCCCTTCTCTTATGATATGAGTCAATGCACTCCCTCCCATTCCCAATCTGCCACAACAACATGAATGGAATGTCCTTTCCTCATTCTCATACTAAGAAACTCACCCCCTCTTTAGATCACCACCTGTTAGAGTAATAATTAAACTGTACCCTCTTTCATCTCACTCTCCCCTCTTTCTAGATCCCTCTCCACCTCTACTTTCTCACTCATACCACCCCTCTTTTCCCACTCTCGTCCACTCTTCCTTTTCTCCTTCTCTCTCCCTCCCCTCTTTCCCATGTGTATCCACCACCCCCCTCTTTCTCCTCCCCACCACATGATAAAACTGTAGTGCCTCTTTCTCCTACCACCCCCTCGCCCACCCTCTTTGAGAGTGACCCACTCAAGAGGGTATCCCCTACCACACCTGCCCTCTTGGGCGATGTATGCACAGTAATATTTCAAGTCAAAGAAGGCAAGGAAAGGTTGCACTCACCCCTGTATTCTCCTCACGACTCCTTCTCCTCTCCTCCTCCTCTTCACCCTCTTTCTCCTCCTCTCCTCTCATCCCCTGTCCTCTCCACTCATCCCCTCTTTCTCCATTCTCCTTTCCCACCCTCCTTGGTTCTCCTATGTGTGGAAACCTCTTTCTGAATATACCAATTAGTTTGTCAACCACCTGGCTGTCAGTCAAACCCACCCTGTTTCTTCATTCCCAGGACTGATTACATGGTTCCCTCCCACTGTCACCTCTTTCTTCCAACATCCTCCCTCCTCTCCCACCCTCTTTCTCGCCTCCCTCTTTCTCTCCCAGTCACACCTCTTTCCCTGAGACTATATCATCATCCCTGTTTCTCCCCATGGGGCATGCATCTTTTACCCCCTCTTTCCCACCACCCCCTCTTTCTCCCCCCACTCACACCCTCTTTCAGAGAAACATGCACACTGCTTACCTGACCACTAACCCTCTTTCAATTACAGCTCACCACTTATTGAACCTCCTCTTTCATATTCTGAGCAACCCCTCTTTCATCATCTCCCCTTACAGCCTCTTTCTCAACTGTCACGTGCTCATCACTCATTCCCATACATATCCTGATAATGAAGGAAACCCTCTTCTCCTCCTAACCCACGCCCTCACTGCCACTGCCGCCACACCCTCTTTCTATCACCTGATTAGCCACCTCTTTGGGCGCATCCTCCTGAAAACACCCAACTCTCCCTACCACAACTCTTTCTGGACTGAAAATGACGGAATGTTTTGAAGAATATACCCTAAACACATATCTTTCTCTACCATGATGATCTTTCTCCTCCCCGGCGCGCACCCTCTTTCTCAGTGGCATGAACGGAGCGCCGAGTATCACACAACATAGCGTTACCCTTGCTGCACAGTATCATATAATAGCACGCACAAACCAGCCCTATAAATAGAATTTGTGGTTTGAACAATGCTACCACTTGCGCGAGTTGTGCTTTGTTTGCCGGGTGAAACGTGTTGGTACATGATACGGCGTTGTTAACGCACAGCTATCGTACCATTGTTGTTGTCATGCATGGTCAAAGTTCAGGTAAGGATGGCTGTAATAGACACTACATGTAGGACATATGTATATTTTGTAGCCCGATTTATTTTGACACTGATCAATGGCACTGGGAGGCAGATGAGGCTGGGAACGAACCGCAAAAAGGCGCACTCTTGAAAACCCTCTTTCTCACTACCCGCCCACCCCTCTTTCTCACTCCCCCACTCACCCCTCTTTCTCACTACCCGCCCACCCCTCTTTCTCACTCCCCACTCACCCCTCTTTCTCACTACCCGCCCACCCCCTCTTTCTCACTCCCCGCCCACCCCTCTTTCTCACTCTCCGCTCACCCCTCTTTCTCACTACCCGCCCACCCCTCTTTCTCACTCCCCGCTCACCCTCTTTCTCACTCCCCACCCACCCCTCTTTCTCACTACCCGCCCACCCCTCTTTCTCACTACCCACCCACCCCTCTTTCTCACTCCCCACCCACCCCTCTTTCTCACTCCCCACCCACCCCTCTTTCTCACTCCCCACTCACCCCTCTTTCTCACTACCTGCCCACCCCTCTTTCTCACTCCCCACTCCACCCCTCTTTCTCACTACCCGCCCACCCCATCTTTCTCACTCCCCACTCACCCCTCTTTCTCACTACCTTTGCCCAACTCCTCTTTTCTCACCCTCTTTCTCCTCCCCCCACCCACCTCTTTCTCACTCCACCACACTCCACCCCTCTTTCTCACTCCCCGCTCACCCTCCTCTTTCTCGACTCCCCGCCCACCCCTCTTTCTCACCACCCACCTCACCCCTCTCTTTCTCCACTACCCGCCCACCCCCTCTTTCTCTCTACCCACTCACCCCTCTTTCTCACTACTCCGCGCCACCCATCTTTCACTCCCCCACTCACCCCCTCTTTCTCTCACTACCCGCCCACCCTCTTTCTCACTCCCCCCTCACCCCCTCTTTTCTCACTCCCCCCGCCACCCCTCTGTCTCACTCCCCCCTCCACCCTCTTTCTCACTACCACGCCACCCTCTCTTTCTCACTCCCCCCGCTCACCCCTCTTTCTTCACTCCTCATCCACTCCTCTTTCTCTACTACCCACCCGCCACTCTTTCTCCTCCCCACCCACCCCTCTTTCTCACTCCCCACCACCCCTCTCTCCCCTACCCACCCACCCCTCTTTCTCCTCCCCCTCACCCCTCTTTCTCACTACCCGCCCACTCCTCTTTCTCACTCCCACTCACCCCTCTTTCTCACTACCCGCCACCTCTTTCTCACTCCCCACTCACCCCTCTTTCTCACTACCCACTCCACCCCTCTCCTCCCCACTCACTCCCCTCTTTCTCACTATCTCCGCCCACTCACTCTTTCTCCTCCCCGCCCACCCCTCTTTCTCACTCCCCCACCCACCCCTCTTTCTCACTGCCAGCCCACCCCTCTTGCTCACTCCCCCGCTCACCCCTCTTTCTCACTACCCACCCACCCCTCTTTCTCACTACCGCTGCCCACTCCTCTTTCTCACTCCCCACTCACCCTCTTTCTCACTACCCGCCCACCCCTCTTTCTTCTACCCCCTCACCCACTCTTTCTCACTACCCGCCCACCCTCTTTCCTCACTCCCCTACTCACCCCTCTTCTCTCCACCACCCACCCCACCCCTCTTTCTCCTCCCCTCTCCACCCCTCTTTTCTCACTACCTGCCCTCCCTCTTTCTCACTCCCGCCCACCCCTCTTTCTCACTCCCCGCTCACCCCTCTTTCTCACTACCCGTCCACCCCTCTTTCTCCTACCCCGCTCACCCCTCTTTCTTCACTCCCCGCCCACCCCTCTTTACCCACTACCTGCCCACCCCTCTTTCTCACTACCCCACCCACCCCTCTTTCTCACTCCCCACCCACTCTCTTTCTCACTACTGCCATCTTCACCCCTCACTTTCATCACTCCGCCACCCACCCACTTCTCTCCCCACCACTGCACCCACTCTTTTCTCACTTTACCCACCCACCCCTCTTTCATTCACCCGCCATCACTCGCCACTACTACTTCACTACTATCCACCACTACCGCCTCTTTCTCCTGCCCCACCGCACCCCAGCTTTACTCCTCCCCGTCTACCTACCCCTACTTATCTCCTCCCCCACCCGCCCCTCTTTCTCACTACCCTTGACACCTCTTTCTCACTTACCCACCCACGCCTCTTTCTCACTCCCCCACCCCACCCTCTTTCTCACTACCCACTCACCCCTCTTTCTCCTCCCCACCACCCCTCTTTCTCACTGCCCAGCCCACCTCTTTCTCACTACCCGCGCACCCCTCTTTCTACCTCCCCGCCCACCCCTCTTTCTCTACTCCCCGCTCCACCCCTCTTTCTCCCTCGCCCTCACCCCTCTTTCTACTCGCCACCCCTCTTTCTCACTCCCTGCTCACCCCTCTTTCTCCTGCCCACGCACCCCTCTTTCTCACTCCCCACTCACCCCTCTTTCTCACTCCCCACCCACCCCTCTTTCTCTCCTCCCCACTCACCCTCTTTCTCACTCCCCACCCTCTTTTCTCACTCCCCGACTCACCCTCTCTTTCTCTACTACCCACTCCACCCTCTCTTCTCACTGCCCACCCACCCTTCTTTCTCTACTACCACCCACCCCTCTCCACCACACCCACTTTCTACTACCCGCCCACCCCTCTTTCTCACTACCCTCCACCCACCCTCTCTTTCTACTACCCGCCAATTTCACTACCCACCCACCTCTTTCTCACTCCCCACTCCACCCCTCTTTCTCACTACCCACTCACCCTCTTTCACCCCACCCACCCTCTTTCTCACTCCCACTCACCCCTCTTTCTCACTACCTGCACAACCATCTTTCACTCCCACTCCTTCACCCTCTTTCTCACTACCTGCCCACCCCTTCTCACTCCCCACCTAATTCCTCTTTCTCACTCCTACCCACCCTCTTCTCACTCCCCACTCACCCTTCTTCTCACTCCCACCCACCCTCTTTCTCACTACCACCCACCCCTCTTTCTCACTACCCACTCACCCTCTTTCTCACTACCCACTCACCCTCTCTTTCTCACTACCCACCCACCCCCCTCTTTCTCACTCCCCACTCACCCCTTTCTCACTACCCACCCACCCCTTCCCATCACCCACCACCTCTTTCTCACTCCCCACTCACCCCTCTTTTCCTCACTCACCCACCCACCCCCTTCTCACTACCCACCCACCCTCTGCACTCCCCACCCACCCTCTTTTCTCACTCCCCACTCACCCCGCTTTTTCTCACTCCTAATTTCACCCTCTTTTCTCACTACCCACTCCACCTCTTTCTCACTCCCACTCACCCTCTTTTTCTCACCACTCTGCCCAATTTCTCCTCACTCCACCTCGTCCACCCTCTTTCTCACTCCCCCACTCACCCTCTTTCTCACACTACCCACCCACCCTCTTTTCTCCTCCCCCACTCACCCCTCTTTCTCACTACCCACCCACCCTCTTTCTCACTCCCCCACTCACCCTCTCTTTCTCACTACCCACCCTCCTCTCTCTCACTCCCCTGCCCACCCCTCTTCTCACTCCCCGCTCACCCCTCTTTCTCTACTCCCTCTCCACCCCTCTTCTTCTCACTCCCCCGCTCACCCCCTCTTTCTCACTCCCCACCCACCCCTCTTTCTCACTACCCGCCCACCCCTCTCTCCTACCCCCACCTCTTTCTCACTACCCACCTGCACCTCTTTCTCTCTACCTCCCACTCACCCCTCTTTCTCACTACCCACCCACCCCTCTTTCTCACTCCCCACTCACCCCTCTTTTCTCACTACCCGCCCACCCCTCTTTCTCACTCCCCGCCCACCCCTTTTCTCACCCCCACCACCCCTCTTCTCTCTCCCCGCTTCACCCCGCTTTCTCACTCCTCCCTCCCACCCTTCGCTCACTTTCTCACTACCCGCTCCACCCTCTCTTCTCTCACTACTCCGCCTCTACCCTCTCTTTCTCACTCCCCACCCCACCCTCTTTCTCACTACCCACTCCACCCCTCTTTCTCTACTCCCCACCCACCCTCTTTCTCACTACCCAGCCCACCCCTCTTTCTCACTCCCCAGCCCACCCTCTTCTCACTACCCACCCACCCTCTTTTCCTCACTCCCCACTCACCTCTTTTTCACTCCCCCGTCACTTTCACTCCCCGCCCACCCCTCTCTTCCCACTACCCGCCCACCCCTCTTTCTCACTCCCCACTCCACCCTCTCTTTCTCACTCCCCACTCCACCCCTCTTTCTCACTAACGACTCACCCCCTTTCTTTTCTCACTCTCCCCCCACCCACCCCCTCTTCTCACTACCCGCCCACCCCTCTTCTCCCTACCCACCCACCCCTCTTTCTCACTGCCTAATTCCACCCCTCTTTTCTCACTACCCGCACCACCCTCTTTTCCCACTACCTTCCAATTTCTTTCTCACTCCCCACTCACCCTCTTTCTCACTCCCCACCCACCCCTCTTTCTCCACTACACCCACCCGCCCCTCTTCTCTGCTACCCACTCACCCTCTCTTTCCCACTTACCCGCCCACCCCTCTTTTTCTCACTCCCCGCCCACTTCTCTTTCTCACTCCCCACCTCACCCCTCTTTCTCACTACCCACCCACCCTCTTCTCACTCCCACCTAATTTCTCTTTCTCACTCCCACCCACCCCTCTTTCTCACTAACTACCCACCCCCTTTTTCTCACTCTACCTACCCCTCTTTCACTACCCGCCTAATTCTTCTTCTCACTCCCCATCACCCTCTCTTCTCACTTTTACCTGCCCACCCCTCTTCTTTACCCCCACTCACCCCTCTTCACTACCCACCCACCCCCTCTTCACTCCCACTTTCACCAATTCTCTTCTCACTACCCACCCACCCTCTTTCTCACTCCCCGCCCACTCCTCTTTCTCACTACCCGCCCACTCTCTTCTCACTCCCACCCACCCTTCTTCACTACCCACTCCACCCCTCTTCTCACTCACTCCCCACCCACCCCTCTTTCTCACTCCCCACTCACCCCTCTTTCTCACTACCCACCCACCCCTCTTTCTCACTCCCCCACTCACCCCTCTCTTCTCACTACCCACCCACCCCTCTTTTCTCACTCCCCACTCCACCCCTCTCTCTCACTACCTGCCCACTCCTCTTCCTCACTCCCCGCCCACCCCTCTTTCTCACTCCCCACTCACTCCCTCTTTTCTCACTACCCGCCACACCCTCTTTCTCCTCCCCGCTTTCACCCCTCTTTCTCCACTCCCCACCCCACCCCTCTTTCTCACTACCCGCCCACCCCTCTTTCTCACTACCTACCCACCTCTCTTCTCACTCCCCACCCACCCCTCTTTCTCACTACCCACTCACCCCTCTTTCTCCTCCCCAACCCACCCCTCTTTCTCACTACCGCCCACCCCTCTTTGCTTCTACTACCCGCCCACACCCTCTTTCTCTACTCACTCCACCCACCCTCTTTCTCACTCCCCACCCACCCCCTTTCTCACTCCCCACTCACACCCTCTTTCTCACTCCCCACTCACCCTCTCTTTCTCACTCCCTACCCACCCTCTTTTCTCACTACCCTACCCACCCTCTCTTTCTCACTCCCCACTCTCACCCCTCTTTCTCACTCCCCACCCACCCCTCTTTCTCCTCCCCACTCCCTCTTTCTCACTACCCACCCACCCCTCCTATCTCACTCCCCCCGCTCACCCCTCTTTCTCACTACCCGCCCACCCCCTCTCTCTCCGCCGCCCCCTCCCCCTCTTTCACTCACCCGCCACCACACCTTTCTCACCTCCCCACTCACCCCTCTTTTCGTACACCCGCCCACCCATCTTATCTTTCTACTCCCACTCACCCTCTCTTTCTCTCTACCTCCGCCCACCCTACCTTCACCCCCACTCACCCCCTTTTCTCACTACTCCAGCCCACCCCCTCTTTCTCTACTCCCGCCTAGTTCTTTCTCACTTCGCCTCAATTTCTCCTCACTCCCCACTCACCCCTCTTTCTCACTACTCCGCCCACCCCTCTTTCTCACTCCCCGCTCACCCTCTTTTCTCACTCCCCCACCCACCCCTCTTTCTCACTACCCCGCCCACCCCTCTTTCTCACTACCCACCCACCCCTCTTTCTCACTCCCCCACTCCACCCCTCTTTCTCACTCCCCACCCACCCCTCTTCTCACTCCCCACTTCACACCCTCTTTCTCACTACCTGCCCACCCCCCTTCTTCACTCCCCCACTCACCCTCTCTTTCTCCCTACCTGCACAACCATCTTTCTCACTCCCCACTCACCCTCTCTCTTTCTCTACTACCTGCCCAAATTCCCTCTTTCTCACTCCCCACCCACCCCCTCTTTCTCTCACTCCCCACCCACCCCTCTTTCTCACTCCCCACTCACCCCTCTTTCTGACTCCCCACCCACCCCTCTTTCTCACTACCCACCACCCCTCTTTCTCACACCCACTCACCCCTCTTTCTCACTACCCACTCACCCTTTTTCACTACCCACCACCCTCTTCTCACTACCCACTCCACGCATCTTTCTCTACTACCCACCCACCCCTCTTTCTTACTACCCACCTCCCCTCTTTTCTCACTCCCCCACTCATTCCCTCTTTCTCACTCCCCCACCACCCACTCTTTCTCACTCCCCACTCACCCCTCTTTCTCACTACCCACCCACCCTCTTTCTCACTCCCCGTCCACCCTCTCTCACTCCCCACCCTCCTTCTCACTACCCACCCACCCTCTCTTTCTCCTCCCCACCCACTCCTCTTTCTCACTCCCCACCCCCCTCTTTTCACTACCCACCCACCTCTTCTCACTCCCCCACTCACCCCTCTTTCCTCCACTACCGGCCCACTCCTCTTTTCTCTCTCCACTCCCACTCACCCCTCTTTCTCACACCCGCCCACCCTTTTTCTCACT
Organism: Oncorhynchus nerka; assembly: GCF_034236695.1. Taxonomy (NCBI): domain Eukaryota; kingdom Metazoa; phylum Chordata; class Actinopteri; order Salmoniformes; family Salmonidae; genus Oncorhynchus; species Oncorhynchus nerka. Next base: position 3,490 of record NW_027040076.1, on the reverse strand, counting down.
CCCCACTTCACCCTCTTTCTCACTACCCACCCACCCTCTTTCTCACTCCCCCTCACTCACCCCTCTTTCTCACTACCTCGCCCACTCCTCTTTTCTCACTCCCGCCCACCCTCTCTTCTCACTCCCCACTCACCCTCCTTTTCTCACTACTCGCCCACCCTCTTTCTCACTCCCCCGCTCAATCTCTCTTCTCTACTCCCCACCCCCCTCTTTCTCACTACCTGCCCACTCCTCTTCTCTCACTCCCCCTCACCCCTCTTTTCTCACTGACCCGCCCACCCCTCTTTCTCACTCTCCCACTCACCCTCTTTCTCACTACCCGCCCACCCCTCTTTCTCACTCCCCACTCTACCTCTTTTTCACTACTCACCTACCACCTCTTTTCTCACTCCCCTCTCACCCTCTTTTCACTACCTGTCTACTCCTTTTCTCTACTCCCGCCCACCCTCTTTTCTCACTCCCGCTCACCCTCTTCTCTCACTACCCGTCCACCTTTTCTCACTCCCGCTCACCCCTCTTTCTCACTCCCCCGCCCACCCCTCTTTCTCACTACCTGCCCACCCCTCTTTCTCACTACCCACCCACCCCTCTTTCTTTACTCCCCACTCCACCCCTCTTTCTCACTACCCACTCACCCCTCTTTCTCACTCCCCACCCACCCCTCTTTCTCACTCCCCACTCACACCTCTTTTCTCACTACCCACCCACCCCTTTTTCTCACTCCCCACTCACCCCTTTCTCACTCACTCCACTCATTCTCTCTTTCTCACTCCCCACCCACCCTCTTTCTCACTCCCCGCTCCACCTTTCTTTCTCACTCCCCACCCACCCCTCTTTCTCACTACCCGCCCACCCCTCTTTCTCACTACCCACCCACCCTCTTTCTCACTCCCCACCCACCCTCTTTCTCACTACCCACTCACCCCTCTCTTCTCACTCCCCACCCACCCCTCTTTCTCACTACCCGCCCACCTCTCTTCTCACTACCCGCCCACCCTCTTCTTTCTCCTCACCCACCCACCCCTCTTTTCTCACTCCCCACCCACCTCTTTCTCACTCCCACTCTAGCCCTCTTTCTCTCACTACTCCACCCACCCCTCTTTCTCACTTCCGCTACTCACCCCTCTTTCTCACTACCCACTCCACCCCCTCTTTTCACTCCCACTCACCCCTCTTTCTCCTCCCACCTCCGCCTCTTTCTCACTCCCCACTCACCCCTCTTTCTCACTCCCCACCCACCCTCTCTCTCACTCTACCTCACCCCTCTTTCTCACTACACCCACCCACCCCTCTCTTTCCCACTACCCGCTCTCAACTCCCTCTTCTCACTACCCACTCACCCTCTTCTCTCACTACCCACCCACCCCTCTTTTTCTCACTTACCCACCCACCTCTTTTCTCACTCCCCACTCCACCCTCTTTCTACTCCCCACTCACCCCTCTTTTCTCACTACCCACTCGCCCTCTTTCTCACTCTCCACTCACCTCTTTTCACTACCTGCACTCACCCTCTCTTTCTCACTCCCCCTGTCCACCCCTCTTTTTTCTCACTCCCCCACTCCACCCCTCTTTCTCACTACCCACCCACCCTCTCTCACTCCCCACCCACCCTCTTCTCACTACCCACTCCCCTTCTTTCTACTCCCCCATCACCCCTCTTTCTCACTACCCACCCACCCTCTTTCTCACTCCCCACTCCACCCTCTTTCTCACTACCCGCTCACTTCTCTTTCTCACTCCCCACCCACCCTCTCTTTCTCACTACCCACTCTCACCCTCTTCTCACTCCCCACCCACCCCTTTTTCTCACTCCCCACTCACCCCCTTTCTCACTACCCACCCACCCTCTCTTTCTCACTCCCCACTCACCCTCTTTCTCACTACCCACCCACCCCTCTTTCTCACTCCCCACTCACTTCTCTTTCTCACTACCTGCCCATCTCTCTTTCTCACTCCCGCCCACTTCTCTTTCTACTCCCACTTCACCCCTCTTCTCACTACCCGCCCACCCCTCTTCACTCCTCCCCGCTCACTCCCTCTTTCTCCTCTCCACTCCCACCCACTTCTTTCTCACTACCCGCCCACTCCTCTTTCACTACCCACCCACCCTCTTTCTCACTACCCACCCACTTCTCTTTCTCACTCCCCACTCACCCTCTTTCTCACTACCCACCCACCCCTCTTTTCACTCCCCACTCACCCTTCTTTCTCACTACCCACCCACTTTCTTGCTCACCTCCCCACTCCACCCTCTCTTTCTCACTCCCGCTCACCCTCTTCCTCACTCCCCACCCACCCCTCTTTTCTCACTACCCGCCCACCCCTCTTTCTCACTACCCACCTTCACCCTTCTCTTTCTCACTCCCCACCTAACCTCTCTTTTCTCACTACCCACTCACCCCTCTTTCTCACTCCTCACCCACCCACTTCTTCTCACTACTCCGCCCACCTCCTCTTCTTCTCTACTACCCACCCACTTCTTTCTCACTCCCCACCTCACCCCTCTTTCTCACTCCCTACCTCACCTCCTCTTTCTTCTCCCCCTCACCCCTCTTTCTCACTACCCACTCCACCCCTCTTTCTCACTCCCTACTCACCCTTCTTTCTCACTACTCCACTCCACTTCTCTCTTTCTCACTCCCCACTCACCCCTCTTTCTCACTCCCCACCCACCCCTTTCTCACTCCCCCACTCACCTCTTTTCACTACCCACCCACCCCTCTCTCACTCCCCACCCACTCTCTTCTCTCACTCCGCACTCACCCTTTCTCACTACCCGTAATTCCTCTTTCTCATCTCCCCACTCTCACCCTCTTTTCTCACTACCCGCACACCCATCTTTTCTCACTCCCCACTCACCCCTCTTCTCTCACTCCGCCCACCCTCTCTTTCTCACTCCCGCACTCACTTCTCTCTCTCACTCCCCACTCTCACCCCTCTTTCTCACTACCCCGCCCACCCCCTCTTTCTCACTCCCCCAGCTCACCCCTCTTCACTCCTCCCCACTCCACCCCTCTTTCTCACTACCCGCCCACCCCTCTTTCTCCACTACCCACCCACCCCTCTTTCTCCTCCCCACCCACCCCTCTTCTCACTCCCCACTCCACCCCCTCTTTCTCTCCTCCCCACTCCACCCCTCTTTCTCACTTACCTGCCCACCCCCTCTTTCTCACTCCCCACTTCACCCCCTTCTTTCTCACTACCTGCACACCCATCTTTCTCACTCCCCACTCACCCTCTTCTTTCTCACTACCTGCACACCACATCTTTCTCTTCTTCACTCCCACTCACCCCTCTTTCTCACTACCTGCCCACCCCTCTTTTCTCACTCCCCCGCCACCCCTCTTTCTCACTCCCCCACCCCACCCCTCTTTCTCACTACCCACTCACCCTCTCTTTCTCACTACCCACTCTACCCCTCTTTCTCACTACCCACTCCACCCATCTTTCTCACTACCCCACTCCACCCCTTTCTCACTGCCCACCCACC
>NW_027040075.1:131500-148029 GCF_034236695.1 Oncorhynchus nerka | reverse complement strand
TCTCTCTCTGTCTCTGTCTCTGCTCTCTCTCTCTGTCTCTCTCTCTGTCTCTCTCTCTCTCTGTCTCTCTCTCGTCTGTCTCTCTCTGTGTCTCCCTCTCTGTCTCTCGCTCTCTGTCTCTGTCTCTCTCTGTCTGTCTCTCTCTGTCTCTCTGTCTCTCTCTCTCGCTCTCTCTCTGTCTCTCTCTGTCTCTGACTCCCTCTGTCTGTCTCTCTCTGTCTCTGTCTCTCTCTCACTCTCTCCTCTCTCTCTGTCTCTCTCGTCCTTCGACCAGGTGGCTCAGACGGCTTTGTGAACATCTGGGACCCTTTCAACAAGAAGCGTCTGTGTCAGTTTCACCGCTACCCCACGTCTATCGCCTCCCTGGCCTTCAGTAACGACGGCTCCACGCTGGCCATCGCCTCCTCTTACATGCAGGAGCAGGGAGACATCAGCCACCCGGAGGACACCATCTTCATCCGTCAGGTCACAGACGCAGAGACGAAGCCCAAGTGAGTCGGGACAGTCCTCCTGTCTGATTCACACGATGGGGCCCGGTCTGATTCTGAAACCGTGCTGCCTCAGGTAGTTTCTTTTCACGTTGTCTTCTTTCAGCACTGTTCGTTACAGCAACCACGATACAGGATTTACTGTATGGGGATCCAGCCCAGTACAGCTCGGCTGGCCTATAGTGTGAAGCAGAACATCCAGTCCACATCCCGGTGGTCTGGACCGCACCACCACACTGCCCCTCACACTTGTTTTGGTACATATGAATGGCAGCATTGACCAGGAGCAGGCAGCTGGTATTTATCTGGCCATCTAGCTCACGCTCTCTAGCTCTCTCCACCTTTTTCAATATCCCGTAGTTGACGGACCGATGAGGACTTGACAAAATAGCTGCCTCCTGATCTGTTCTCTAGCTCTCTCTCCAACCCTTTTCAATATCCCCGTAGTTGACGGACAGATGAGGACTTGACAAAATGGCTGCCTCCTGATCTGTTCTCTAGCTCTCTCTCCAACCCTTTTCAATATCCCCGTAGTTGATGGACAGATGAGGACTTGACAAAATGGCTGCCTCCTGATGTGTATGTGGATGTGTGGCTCCAGGAGAGTCCTGAAGACAGCTGAATGACTCCATCTATACAAAACAACCTTCGCTGACCTTTTCATCTGCCTATATTTGTTGGTTAAAGTTTATTTTTAAAAGTTTTTTTTTACTGATGCCATTTATTTGTACTTTAAAATGAAACGTGGCTTTATTGGCTGCAGATGTGAAGGACTACACCCATGTTTCAGTTGTCTAGCCCCGCCCCTCTAATAAACTGGTAGAATTAGGTAGTATCTAGCCCCGCCCCTCTAATAAACTGGTGAAATTAGGTTGTTGTGTCTAGCCCCGCCCCTCTAATAAACTGGTAGAATTAGGTAGTATCTAGCCCCGCCCCTCTAATAAACTGGTGAAATTAGGTTGTTGTGTCTAGCCCCGTCCCTCTAATAAACTGGTGAAATTAGGTTGTTGTCTAGCCCCGCCCCTCTAATAAACTGGTGAAATTAGGTTGTGTCTAGCCCCGCCCCTCTAATAAACTGGTGAAATTAGGTTGTGTCTAGCCCCGCCCCTCTAATAAACTGGTGAAATTAGGTTGTTGTGTCTAGCCCCGCCCCTCTAATAAACTGGTGAAATTAGGTTGTGTCTAGCCCCGCCCCTCTAATAAACTGGTGAAATTAGGTTGTTGTGTCTAGCCCCGCCCCTCTAATAAACTGGTGAAATTAGGTTGTTGTGTCTAGCCCCGCCCCTCTAATAAACTGGTGAAATTAGGTTGTATCTAGCCCCGCCCCTCTTAATAAACTGGTGAAATTAGGTTGTTGTGTCTAGCCCCGCCCCTCTAATAAACTGGTGAAATTAGGTTGTTGTATCTAGCCCCCGCCCCTCTAATAAACTGGTAGAATTAGGTTGTTGTATCTAGCCCCGCCCCTCTAATAAACTGGTGAAATTAGGTTATTGTATCTAGCCCCGCCCATCTAATAAACTGGTGAAATTAGGTTGTGTCTAGCCCCGCCCCTCTAATAAACTGGTGAAATTAGGGTATCTAGCCCGCCCTCTGGCCCATCACTCTTCTCAGACCAATTGTAAAGATAAGGTTTTTCTGTACAAGCATGACTATTGATTTGTCTAGAAGTCGGATAAAACTAAGTACAAAATCCAATTTTCTGCGGTAATGCATTTTCCAATAATCAATAAAGACATGTTAATGACTCCAGAGATCCTGCTCCAGCAGGTGAATTGATGTCAGAGCGGAGAATTACAGTTTCCACGTCCCTGTGATGAGATGCAGTACTATGGGACCCACTACTTCACATGGGTCGCTCACCAGCAGGTTGGCAGAGCATAAAGACAGGAAACTCTCAGGACCCTGTTTCTCTCTCTCTCTCTCTCTCTCTCTGTTTCTCTCTCTCTCTGTTTCTCTCTCTGTTTCTCTCTCTCTCTCTCTCTCTCTCTGTTTCTCTCTCTCTCTCTGTTTCTCTCTCTCTCTCTCTGTTTCTCTCTCTCTTTCTCTCTCTCTGTTTCTCTCTCTCTGTTTCTCTCTCTCTCTGTTTCTCTCTCTCTGTTTCTCTCTCTCTCTGTTTCTCTCTCTCTCTGTTTCTCTCTCTCTCTGTTTCTCTCTCTCTCTGTTTCTCTCTCTCTCTGTTTCGCTCTCTCTCTCTGTTTCTCTTTCTCTTAAAGTGAATTACAGAAACCCTTAACAAGGTTTCAGCCCTGTCCCTCTCTGTATCATAACAGATGGGGTCGACCATTCATTCATAGATTACAAAGCTGAATTGAGCCAGAAGCTGCTGTTTTTTTCCCTTCCCAGTTGTCTGGTTTCTATCAATAGTGAAGGAGGCAGTTGAGGGGAATCTCTTAAGGGACTTCAGTACTAAGTAACCTCCTCCATTTTGATATTCTGTTCCAGTCTGCTTTAATTGATTTGATTCTAAGGGGATGTGTGTTTATACCCAGGTCTTTAATTGATTTGATTCTAAGGGGCTGTGTGTTTATACCCAGGTCTTTAATTGATTTGATTCTAAGGGGCTTTAATTGATTTGATTCTAAGAAGGGGTGTTTATACCAGGTCTTTAATTGATTTGATTCTAGGGGCTGTGTGTTTTAAGGTCTTCATTGATTTGATTCTAAGAAGGGGATGTGTGTTTATACCCAGGTCTTTAATTGATTTGATTCTAAGGGGCTGGGTGTTTATATCCAGGTCTTTAATTGATTTGATTCTAAGGGGCTGTGTGTTTATACCCAGGTCTTTAATTGATTTGATTCTAAGGGGCTGTGTGTTTATACCCAGGTCTTTTATTTGACCGCATTAGGACAGCGAACAGAAAGGAAGTGACGGCGGAGTTGGTTACTCTCTCCACAGCGGTCCTTTTGAATGGCTTCTTCTCTAGCCAGGTTGACTATTACCCCCCCCCCCCCCACGTGGGGTAATTAATGACACGCTTCACTTTTTTAACAACACACTAATGTTGGAAGATATTATTCTGGGTCTGTCCCCCCTAAAAGTCTCCATGTCTCTCTGAAGTCTGTTTAACTCTGCCCCCCCTAAAGCCTCCGTCTCTAACTTCTGTCCCCCCCTAAAGCCTCCACGTCTCTCTAACTTCTGTCCCCCCCCCCCTAAAGTCTCCATGTCTTCTCTAACTTCTGTCCCCCCCCTAAAAGCCTCCACGTCTCTCTAACTTCTGTCCCCCCCCCCTAAAGCCTCCACGTCTCTCTAACTTCTGCCCCCCCCTAAAGTCTCCACGTCTCTCTAACTTCTGTGTCCCCTAAAGTCTCCACGTCTCTCTAACTTCTGCCCCCCTAAAGTCTCCACGTCTCTCTGAAGTCTCTCTAACTTCTGTCCCCCCCCTAAAGTCTCCTCGTCTCTCTAACTTCTGTCCCCCCCTCTAAAGCCTCACGCCTCTAACTTCTGTCCCCCCCCTCCTAAAGCCTCCCACGCCCCTCTCTAACTTCTGTCCCCCCCCTCTAAAAGCCTCCACGCCTCTCTAACTTCTGTCCCCCCCCAAAGCCTCCACGTCTCTAACTTCCCCCCCTAAAGTCTCCCGTCTCTCTGAAGTCTCTCTAACTTTGTCCCCCCTAAAGTCTCCCACGTCTCTCTAACTTCTGTCCCCCCCCCCCCCCCCCCTAAAGCCTCACGTCTCTCTAACTTCTGTCCCCCCTCCCTAAAGTCTCCACGTCTCTCTAACTTCTGTCCCCCCCCCCTCTAAAGTCTCCACGTCTCTCTAACTCTGTCCCCCCTCCCTAAAGTCTCCACGTCTCTAACTCTGTCCCCCCCTAAAGCCTCCACATCTCTCTAACTTCTGTCCCCCCTAAAGTCTCCCGTCTCTCTAACTTCTGTCTCCCCCCCTAAAACTCCGTCTCTCTCTGACTTCTGTCCCCCCCTAAAGTCTCCGCGTCTCTCTGAAGTCTCTCTAAACTTCTGAAGATGATATTCTGGACAGAATATCCCATCAATGGATCCTCATTTTAAATGCTGTCCTGGTTTTACTGTCTGTTTTTCTCCAGATTTCCTTTTAAATCTATTTTGTCTTCATTCTTTACAGCGTGTTGTTATTCTGTCTCCTTTTTGTCGGTATTCTTCTTTTGTGTTTTTATTCAAGCCAACTGTTTTGAGGTTTCTCTTTTTTTCATGAAACATTTACCAGATGTAAATGGAAAACATTACTGATGGTGGTATTTATCATTCTGTGGAATTCAGCTGCCGTTGCATTGAGGCAACAAAAAAAACTGGTTTGAAATAAAAAAAATAATTAAAATAGAAAATGTTGTTCTCTTGCTGTGATTGAAAATGTTTTCCCTCTGTGGGAGGGGGGAGATCTTAAAGACTGAGGTAAGGTGTGTTAACCAATAGGCTACCCACCTCCCCTCTAACCAACAGGCTACCTGCCTCCCCCTCTAACCAATAGGCTACCTGCCTCCCCCTCTAACCACTAGGCTACCTGCCTCCCCCCTCTAACCAATAGGCTACCTGCCTCCCCTCTAACCAATAGGCTACCTGCCCTCCTCTAACCAATAGGCTACCCGCCTCCCCTCTAACCACTAGGCTACCTGCCCCCCTCTAACCAATAGGCTACCCGCCCCTCTAACCACCAGGCTACCCGCCTCCTCTAACCACTAGGCTACCTGCCCTCTAACCAATAGGCTACCTGCCTCCCCTCTAACCATACCAGACTACCTGCCTCTAACCACCTCCCCCTCTAACCACTAGGCTACCCGCCCCCCCCCTCTAACCAATAGGCTACCCGCCCTCCCCTCTAACCAATAGGCTACCTGCCTCCCCCCTCTAACCAATAGGCTACCTGCCCACCCCCTCTAACCAAGGCTACCTGGCTACCCGGCTCCCCCTCTAACCACTAGGCTACCTGCCTCCCCCTCTAACCAAGGGCTAGACTAACCAACAGGCTACCCCCCCTCTAACCACTAGGCTACCTGCTCCCCCTCTAACCAATAGGCTACCTGCCCCCTCCCCTCTAACCAGGCTACCCGCCTCCCCCTCTAACCAATAGGCTACCCGCCTCCCCTCTAACCAATAGGCTACCCGCCTCCCTCTAACCAATCAGGGCTACCCGCCTTCCCCCTCTAACCAATAGGCTACCTGCCTCCCCCCTCTAACCAATAGGCTACCCGCTCCCCCTCTAACCAATAGGCTACCCGCCTCCCCTCTAACCACTAGGCTACCCGCCTCCCCTCTAACCACTAGGCTACCCGCCTCCCCCTCTAACCACTAGGCTACCCGCCTCCCCTCTAACCACTAGGCTACCCGCCTCCCCCTCTAACCACTAGGCTACCAGCCTCCCCTCTAACCACTAGGCTACCTCCCCCCTCTAACCACTAGGGCTACCCGCCTCCCCCCTCTAACCACTAGGCTACCCGCCTCCCCTCCTAACCACTAGGCTACCCGCCTCCCTTAGGCTCTAACCAATAGGGCTACCCGCTCCCTCTAACCACTAGGGCTACCCGCCTCCCCCTCTAACCACTAGGCTACCCGCCTCCCCCTCTAACCACTAGACTACCTGCCTCCCCTCTAACCACTAGGCTACCTTCCCCCTCTAACCACCAGGCTACCCCGCCTCCCCCTCTAACCACCAGGCTACCCGCCTCCCCTCTAACCACTAGGCTACCCGCCTCCCCTCTAACCACTAGGCTACCTGCCCCTCCTCTAACCAATAGGCTACCCGCCTCCCCCTCTAACCACTGGGCTACCTGCCTCCCCCTCTAACCACTAGGGCTACCTGCCCCCTCTAACCACTAGGCTACCCTGCCCCCCTCTAACCACTAGGCTACCCGCCTCCCCCTCTAACCACTAGGCTACCTGCCTCCCCCTCTAACCAATAGGCTACCCGCCTCCCCTCTAACCACTAGGCTACCCGCTCCCCTCTAACCACTAGGCTACCCGCTCCCTCTAACCACTAGGCTACCCGCCTCCCCCTCTAACCACTAGGCTACCTGCCCCCCTCTAACCACTAGGCTACCCGCCTCCCCTCTAACCACTAGGCTACCCGCCTCCCCCCTCTAACCACTAGGCTACCCGCCTCCCCCCTCTAACCACTAGGCTACCTGCCCCCTCTAACCACTAGGCTACCCGCCCCCCTCTAACCACCAGGCTACCCGCCCCCCCTCTAACCACTAGGCTACTGCCCCCAACCACTAGGCTACCTCCTCCCTCTAACCACTAGGCTACCTGCCACCCCTCTAACCACTCAGGCTACCTGCCTCCCCCTAACCACCATAGGCTAACCACCAGGGCTACCCCCTCTAACCCATAGGCTACCTGCCTCCCCCTCTAACCACTAGGCTACCTGCCCCCTCTAACCACTAGGCTACCTGCCCCCTCCCCCTCTAAATCCAATAGGCTACCCGCCTCCCCCTCTAACCACCAGGCTACCCGCCTCCCCCTCTAACCACCAGACTACCTGCCCCCTCTAACCACTAGCTAATAGCCTCCCCCTCTAACCACTGCCCCGCCTCCCCCCTAACCACTAGGCTACCCGCCTCCCCCTCTAACCACTAGGCTACCCGCTCCCCCTCTAACCAATAGGCTACCCGCCTCCCTCTAACCACTAGGGCTACCCGCCTCCCCTCTAACCACTAGGCTACCCGCCTCCCCTCTAACCACTAGGCTACCCGCTCCCTCTAACCACTCAGGCTACCCGGGCCCCCCTCTAACCAACCACTAGACTACCTGCCCCCTCTAACCACTAGACTACCTGTCTCCTCTAACCACTAGGCTACCCGCCCCCCTCTAACCATTAGCTACCCGCCTCCCCTCTAACCAGGCTACCTGCCCCCACCTCCACCCCTCTAACCAATAGGCTACCTGCCACCCCCTCTAACCACTAGGCTACCTGCCTCCCCTAACCAATAGCTACCTGCCTCCCTAACCAATAGGCTACCTGCCTCCCTCTAACCAATAGGCTACCTTCCACCCCCCTCTAACCAATAGACTACCTGCCTCCCCTCTAACCACTAGGCTACCTGCCTCCCTCTAACCACTAGGCTACCTGCCTCCTCTAACCACTAGGCTACCTGCCTCCTCTTAACCATCCCCTCTAACCAATAGGCTACCCGCTCCCCTCTAACCACTGGGCTACCTGCCCCCTCTAACCACTAGGCTACCTGCCCCCTTCAACCACTAGGGCTACCTGCCTCCCCTCTAACCACTTTAGGCTACCTGCCACCCCTCTAACCACTAGGCTACCCGCCTCCCCTAACCAACAGGCTACCCGCCTCCCCTCCCCTAACCACTAGGCTACCCGCCCCCTCTAACCACTAGGCTACCCGCCTCCCCTCTAACCATAGGGCTACCTGCCCCTCTAACCACTAGGCTACCGCCTCCCCTTTCTAACCAATAGGGCTACCTGCCTCCTCTAACCAATAGGCTACCCGCCTCCCCTAACCCACTAGGCTACCTGCCTCCCCTCTAACCACTAGGGCTACCCGCACCCCCTCTAACCACTAGGGCTACCCGCCTCCCCTCTAACCAGGCTACCCGCCTCCCTAACCACTAGGCTACCTGCCTCCCCTCTAACCAATAGGCTACCCGCCTCCCCTCTAACCAATAGGCTACCCGCTCCCCTCTAACCACAGTGTGGCTACTCCGCCTCCCCTCTAACCACTAGGCTACCTGCCTCCCCCTCTAACCACTAGGCTACCTGCCTCCCCTCTAACCACTAGGCTACCTCCCCCCTCTAACCACTAGGCTACCTACCCCCTCTAACCAATAGGCTACCTGCCCCCTCCCCTCTAACCACTAGGCTACCCTCCACTCTAATGAGACACATTGCCAGAGAATCTTTATGAGATTAGAAACGGCTTTTAAATGTTATTTTACTACACTAATCCTAATATAATCCCATGTTATGGAGTTGTTTTTTGTGTTAGCTTTGTGATGGAGACAAACCTGAGAATCACTGAACACCTTGTTCCTGCACATAATCTGCATTGAATGAGATAAATCCCATTTATTTTCCTGTCTGAGTACTGAGGGACTTGATGGATCCTCCCCCTTGTTCAGTCCTTGATTACTCTGTTCGGTGCAGATTTTCTATAGAAAGTTAAATGTGATTTTGGTGAAACCCTTCAGAACGAGGAGGAGCAGAGAGAGACGGAAGATAAAGAAGGTACTATTCCTATTTAAGAGCCATAATTTTTTCTAATTTCCGGCTGCTGCTTCAATATCCTGGAAATGATTTTGTTGGCTTGGTTAAATGATGTTACTAATTCCTATGATTGCTTATAATGAGTCAGTCTTTGTTCCAGACTTCAGTTTAATATGAAATGGCATTCCATTTCAGGGAGAGGGAATAATCACCATTCAGAAGACGGGGTGTTAGAAGTGAAAGGCTGAGCTGCAGGGTCAGGGGTGTAGAGGTGACTACGATGAAGGGCTGGAGCTGCAGGGTCAGGGTGAAGGGCTGGAGCTGGCAGGGTCAGGGTGTAGAGGGGACGGCAGTGAAGGGCTGGAGCTGCAGGGTCAGGGTGTAGAGGGGACTACGATGAAGGGCTGGAGCTGCAGGGTCAGGGTGTAGAGGTGACTACGGTGAAAGGCTGGAGCTGCAGGGTCAGGGTGTAGAGTTGACTACGGTGAAAGGCTGGAGCTGCAGGGTCAGGGTGTAGAGTTGACTACGGTGAAAGGCTAGAGCTGCAGGGTCAGGGTGTAGAGGTGACTACAGTGAAGGGCTGTAGAGGTGACTACGGTGAAGGGCTGGAGCTGCAGGGTTGTGTTGTAGAGGTGACTACAGTGAAGGGCTGGAGCTGCAGGGTCGTGTTGTAGAGGTGACTACGGTGAAGGGCTGTAGAGGTGACTACGGTGAAGGGCTGTAGAGGTGACTACGGTGAAGGGCTGTAGAGGTGACTACGGTGAAGGGCTGGAGCTGCAGGGTTGTGTTGTAGAGGTGACTACAGTGAAGGGCTGGAGCTGCAGGGTCGTGTTGTAGAGGTAACTACAGTGAAGGGCTGGAGCTGCAGGGTCAGGGTGTAGAGGTGACTACAGTGAAGGGCTGGAGCTGCAGGGTCAGGGTGTAACGGATAAGTTTAAGGTGGAATCTGGCCTGCAGCTGCAGTCACTCAGAGGGGTGCTGTGGAGGTGGAATCTGGCCTGTAGCTGCAGTCACTCAGAGGGGTGCTGTGGAGGTGGAATCTGGCCTGTAGCTGCAGTCACTCAGAGGGGTGCTGTGGAGGTGGAATCTGGCCTGTAGCTGCAGTCACTCAGAGGGGTGCTGTGGAGGTGGAATCTGGCCTGTAGCTGCAGTCACTCAGAGAGGTGCTGTGGAGGTGGAATCTGGCCTGCAGCTGCAGTCACTCAGAGAGGTGCTGTGGAGGTGGAATCTGGCCTGCAGCTGCAGTCACTCAGAGAGGTGCTGTGGAGGTGGAATCTGGCCTGCAGCTGCAGTCACTCAGAGAGGTGCTGTGGAGGTGGAATCTGGCCTGCAGCTGCAGTCACTCAGAGAGGTGCTGTGGAGGTGGAATCTGGCCTGCAGCTGCAGTCACTCAGAGAGGTGCTGTGGAGGTGGAATCTGGCTCAGCTGCAGTCACTCAGAGAGGTGCTGTGGAGGTGGAATCTACCTGCAGCTGCAGTCACTCAGAGAGGTGCTGTGGAGGTGGAATCTGGCCTGCAGCTGCAGTCACTCAGAGAGGTGCTGTGGAGGTGGGAATCTGGCCTGCAGCTGCAGTCACTCAGAGAGGTGCTGTGGAGGTGGAATCTGGCCTGCAGCTGAAAGTCACTCAGAGAGGTGCTGTGGAGGTGGAATCTGCTCTGCAGCTGCAGTCACTCAGAGAGGTGCTGTGGAGGTGGAACTTGAGCCTCCAAGTTGTGCTCAATTAGTTCAGCCAAGCTTACCGTGAACGCTAATAGCAGGGAGGACAAGCAGTAGCCCTTGCCCTGTGGTCATGGATCCATTAAATAAACACTGAACTGGAGTTTCGTAGTGTCGTCACCATAGACCACAATGCAAAGGGGTTTTTATTCTGAAAGATTCCGACCTGGAATCTGATTTGGGTTTTAAAAATGTGGATAACAAGTAGCTGATTTACACAGAAAGTCCCTGTGGGGGTGGGAGTGGTTTCCTCACCCCTGTGGGGCTTCCCGGGTGGCGCTGTGCCACTCAGAGACTCTGGGCCCGCGCCTCAGGCTCTGTCGTAACCGGCCGGCGACCGGGAGGTCCGTGGGGCGGGCCACTGGGCCCAGCGTCGTCCGGGTTAGGAGGGGTTGGCCTAGTAGGATGTCCTTGTCTCATCACGCACTAACGACTCCTGTGGCGGGCCGGGCGCAGTGTGCGCTAACCAAGGTCGCCAGGTGCACGGTGTTTCCTCCGACATTGGTGCGAATGGTTTCCGGGTTGGATGCGCTGTGTTAAAGAAGTGCAGTGCTTGCTGGGTTGTGTATCGGAGGACGCATGACTTTCAACCTTAGTCTCTCCAGCCCGTACGGGGAGTTGTAGCGATGAGACAAGCTAGCAGCTACTAAAAACAATTGATACCACTTGGGGCCTGGGAGAAAACGGGGTAAAAAAAATAAATACCATTTAAAATAAGAAAGTCCCCTGTGGTGATGGAGTGGTCTCCCCTCCCCCCTCATCTTTGGGTGACATAGGACAACAGTATATAGAAAACGGCCCGTCACTCAAAAGCCTACCGCAAATCATCGACACCTTGCAACTGACTCCATTGTTTTGTCAAGCGCAAGAGGGTAGCAGGAATCGCGCCTCTGGTTCCCATGAACCCTACCTGACAGGTGGCTCTGGGTGGAACATGTCTGATAGAGGGACCGGCGGGGCTTACATGACAAGTGGTTTGGCCCCCGTATGAAGTTTAGTGAGCCTCTACAGCTTGACTTTAGAAACAGCTTTTTGGCCAAATCCCCTTCAGAATATACCATTTAACAGTAATCTAGAGGGGGTGGGGGGCAGGTAGCCTAGTGGTTAGAGGGGGAGGTAGCCTAGTGGTTAGAGGGGGGTAGCCTAGTGGTTAGAGGGGGTAGCCTAGTGGTTAGGAGGGGGTAGCCTAGTGGTTAGAGGGGGGTAGCCTAGTGGTTAGAGGGGGTAGCCTAGTGGTTAGAGGGGGGAGGTAGCCTAGTGGTTAGAGGGGGAGAGGTAGCCTAGTGGTTAGAGGGGGAGGTAGCCTAGTGGTTAGAGGGGGGAGGTAGCCTAGTGGTTAGAGGGGGAGGTAGCCTAGTGGTTAGGAGGGGGAGGTAGCCTAGTGGTTAGAGGGGGGTAGCCTAGTGGTTAGGGGGTAGCCTACTGGGTAGAGGGGGGATACTAAATAAATCCCCTTCAGAATATACCATTTAACAGTAATCCGTTCACTGGTATAAACTCTATGACGTGTCAGTATCACAATGTCACATTGTGGCTGAAAAAAACGGCCTAACCTGAGGCTGGTACTTGAGGTAATACTAAATATATCCACATGACAAGAGAGGGATGATGGAAGTGCTACAAACAGAGGTATTGAACTCTGACCCTACAAGGTCTGGGATACTTCTGGTTTCCTATGTTTTACATGATCATTAATATCACCCCACCTGGTGTCCCAGGTCTAAATCAGGCCCTGACTAAATATCACTCATGACATGGGAATCAGGCCCTGATCATTATCACCCCACCTGGTGTCCCAGGCCCAAATCAGGCCCAGATCATTAATAGATCAAGACCTGGTGTCCCAGGTTCAAAATCAGGCCCTGATCATTAATATCACCCCACCCTGGTGTCCCAGGTCTAAATCAGGCCCTGATCATTGGATATCACCCAACCTGGAGGCTGGTACTGGAGGTAATACTAAATATCATCCCCACCTGGTGACAGGGGAAATCAGGCCCTGATCCTTATCACCCCACCTGGTGTCCCAGGCTCCACAATCCCATGACTGAAGAGAGGGACCTGGTGGAAGGCTACAAAAAGAGGTATTGAACTCTCACCCTACCTGGTGTCCCAGGTCAAATCAGCCCTGATCACATTATCACCCCACCGGTGTCCTATGGCTCCAATCAGGGGCCCTATCATTAATATCACCTCCCACCTGTGTCCTGTGTCTAAATCAGCCCTGGTCTTTAATCAGGCCCGGGTCATTAATATCACCCCACCTGGTGTCCCAAGTCTAAATCAGGCCCTGATCGTTAATATCACCCCACCTGGTGTCCCAGGTCTAAATCAGGCCCTGATCATTAATATCACCCCACCTGGTGTCCCAGGTCTAAATCAGTCCCATATCATTAATATCACCCCACCTGGTGTCCCAAGTCTAAATCAGGCCCTGATCGTTAATATCACCCCACCTGGTGTCCCAGGTCTAAATCAGGCCCTGATAATTAATATCAACCCCACCTGGTGTCCCAGGTCTAAATCAGGACCTGATCATTAATTTCACCCCACCTGGTGTCCCAGGTCTAAATCAGGCCCTGATCATTAATATCACCCCACCTGGTGTCCCAGGTCTAAATCAGGCCCTGATCATTAATATCACCCCACCTGGTGTCCCAGGTCTAAATCAGGCCCTGATCATTAATATCACCCCACCTGGTGTCCCAGGTCTAAATCAGGCCCTGATCATTAATATCACCCCACCTGTGTCCCAGGTCTAAATCAGGTCCATATCATTAATATCACCTCACCTGGTGTCCTAGGTCTAAACCAGTCCCTCATCATTGATCACACACCGGTGTCAAGCTCTAAATCAGGCCCTGATCGCACACACTTCCTGGTGTCCCCAGGTCTAAATCAGGCCCTGATCATTAATATCAACCCCACCTGGTGTCCCAGTCTAAATCAGGACCTGATCACTTATCACCCCACCTGGTGTCTCAGGTCTAAATCAGGCCCTGGTCATTATTATCACCCCACCTGGTGTTCCAGCGGCTCAAATCAGCGCCCTGATGATTAATATCACCACACCTGGTGTCCCAGGTCTAAATCAGGCCCTGATGATTAATATCACCACACCTGGTGTCCTGGCCCAAATCGAAATTGATGATTAATATCACCACCCTGGTGTCCCGAAGGCCCAAATCAGGCCCTGATCATTAATATCACACCTGGTGTCCCAGGCCTCAAATGAGAATCAACATTATCACCCCACCTGGTGTCCCAGGCCCAAATCAGTCCCTTTACAACATCACCCACCTGGTGGCAGGTCTGCCCACCATTATCATTACTACTGGTCTTTAAAACCACTCTGGTGTCCCAGGTCAAATCAGGCCCTGGTCTTAATATCACCTCACCTGGGTGTCCCCAGGTTCAAATCAGGCCCTGGTCTTTAATATCACCCCACCTGGTGTCCCAATGTCAGGTGTGCTTTTCACCACCTGGTGCCCCAGGTCTAAACCAGCCCCTGACGCACATTATCACCCACCTGAGGTCCAGGTCTAAAGCCCTAATGGAAAACGGTGTTCTGGTTTTTTTCTCAAACCCCACCTGGTGTTTTTTCTTTTCACCCACCTGGTGAGTTTTTTTATTTCTGTGAATTTCGTCTCCCAGGCATTCTTGTGGGCGTTTGGGTCTAAATCAGGCGTATGACATCATGGTGTCTTTCAGAAGTCTCTGGAATACACAGCCTCACCTGGTGTCCCAGGTCGCAGCGGTCATTAATAAGGCACTTGTGTCCCAGGCAGTCCCATATCATTAATATCACCCTGGTGTCTCAGGTTCAGGCCCTGATGATCCCCTGGGCTGTGTCAAATCAGGCCCGAGCAGAGGGGAACAATGGGGAAAGGTGGAACTGGCGTCCAGAGTTGAGTTTGAGCTTACTTCCATACTGTTTTACAAATACCTGTGGCACTGCCCACCATTACAATCAACAAAATAGGTTGTGAATACGACGGTCATTTCCGTCCGTCTTTCAGCAATGTCAGAGTTTTTTTGGTTGTTGACAAAGTAAAGCATTTTGTTCTGAATAATTACTCAAAACTTTTGGAGTGTATAACTATGGCTGGGATTAGAGATGACATCAACCAATGACAGAGTGACGCAGTCTAAGGTACTGGGACTTAGACCCGGATTCAAACCAATGGCAGAGCCCAAAGGTACTGGGATTCCATACTGTTTTTTTTTTTAAAACTCGACAATACCTTTAGATACAAGAGGTTGGAAATATGAAATAGAGAGGTTTTTTGGTTGTTCAAACCAATGGCAGATACAAAACTGTTGAGTGTATAACTATGGCTGGGATTAGAGATGCAAACCAATGGCAGATACAAAGTACTATGGCTGGGATTAGAGATACAAACCAATGGCAGATTCAAGAGGTACTTCATAAACAGTACGCTTGATTATTGGACATGATTAACATTAACGTACCAAGACAACGGGCTGAACAGATGTCATCTACTTTCTTCTGTCAGTAAAACAGCCTGTTTAGAGGTCGCACAGGAAACAGACATAGTAGTAACAGCCTGTTTAGAGGTCACACGGGAAACAGACATATAGTAGTAACAGCCTGTTTAGAGGTCGCACAGGAAACAGACATATAGTAGTAACAGCCTGTTTAGAGGTCACACAGGAAACAGACATATAGTAGTAACAGCCTGTTTAGAGGTCACACAGGAACCCAGACAGACATATAGTAGTAACAGCCTGTTTAGAGGTCACACAGGAACCAGACAGACATATAGTAGTAACAGCCTGTTTAGAGGTCACACAGGAAACAGACAGACATATAGTAGTAACAGCCTGTTTAGAGGTCACACAGGAAACAGACAGACATATAGTAGTAACAGCCTGTTTAGAGGTCACACAGGAAACAGACAGACATATAGTAGTAACAGCCTGTTTAGAGGTCACACAGGAAACAGACAGACATATAGTAGTAGCAGCCTGTTTAGAGAGTCGCACAGGAAACAGACAGACATATAGTAGTAACAGCCTGTTTAGAGGTCACACAGGAAACAGACATATAGCAGTAACAGCCTGTTTAGAGGTTGCTACAGGAAACAGACATATAGTAGTAACAGCCTGTTTAGAGGTCAGACAGGAAACAGACGTATAGCAGTAACAGCCTGTTTAGAGGTCAGACAGGAAACAGACATATAGTAGTAACAGCCTGTTTAGAGGTCACACAGGAAACAGACATATAGTAGTAACAGCCTGTTTAGAGGTCACACAGGAACCCAGACAGACATATAGTAGTAACAGCCTGTTTAGAGGTCACACAGGAACCCAGACAGACATATAGTAGTAACAGCCTGTTTAGAGGTCACACAGGAACCAGACAGACATATAGTAGTAACAGCCTGTTTAGAGGTCAGACAGGAAACAGACATATAGTAGTAACAGCCTGTTTAGAGGTCACACAGGAAACAGACATATAGTAGTAACAGCCTGTTTAGAGGTCAGACAGGAAACAGACATATATTAGTAACAGCCTGTTTAGAGGTCACACAGGAACCCAGACAGACATATAGTAGTAACAGCCTGTTTAGAGGTCGCACAGGAAACAGACATATAGCAGTAACAGCCTGTTTAGAGGTCACACAGGAAACAGACAGACATATAGTAGTAACAGCCTGTTTAGAGGTCACACAGGAACCCAGACAGACATATAGTAGTAACAGCCTGTTTAGAGGTCGCACAGGAAACAGACATATAGTAGTAACAGCCTGTTTAGAGGTCACACAGGAAATAGACATATAGTAATAACAGCCTGTTTAGAGGTCGCACAGGAAACAGACATATAGTAGTAACAGCCTGTTTAGAGGTCACACAGGAAACAGACATATAGTAATAACAGCCTGTTTAGAGGTCGCACAGGAAACAGACATATAGTAGTAGCAGCCTGTTTAGAGGTCACACAGGAACCCAGACAGACATATAGTAGTAGCAGCCTGTTTAGAGGTCACACAGGAAACAGACAGACATATAGTAGTAACAGCCTGTTTAGAGGTCACACAGGAAACAGACAGACATATAGTAGTAACAGGCTGTTTAGAGGTCACACAGGAAACAGACATATAGTAGTAACAGCCTGTTTAGAGGTCAGACAGGAAACAGACATATAGTAGTAACAGCCTGTTTAGAGGTCA
>NW_027040075.1:112476-131000 GCF_034236695.1 Oncorhynchus nerka | reverse complement strand
ATATACACAGTAGGTTTATATATATATATACACAGTAGGTTTATATATATATATACACACAGTAGGTTTATATATATATATATATATATACACAGTAGGTTTATATATACACAGTAGGTTTATATATATACACAGTAGGTTTATATATACACAGTAGGTTTATATATATATATATACACAGTAGGTTTATATATATACACAGTAGGTTTATATATATACACAGTAGGTTTATATATATACACAGTAGGTTTATATATATACACAGTAGGTTTATATATATATATATATACACAGTAGGTTTATATATATACACAGTAGGTTTATATATATATATATACACAGTTTATATATACACAGTAGGTTTATATATATATATACACAGTAGGTTTATATACACAGTATATATATATACACAGTAGGTTTATATATATATATATACACAGTAGGTTTATATATATATACACAGTAGGTTTATATATATATATTTATATATACACAGTAGGTTTATATATATATACACAGTAGGTTTATATATATATATATACAGTAGGTTTATATATATATATACAGTAGGTTTATATATATATATATACACAGTAGGTTTATATATATACACACAGTAGGTTTATATAT
Organism: Oncorhynchus nerka; assembly: GCF_034236695.1. NCBI lineage: Eukaryota > Metazoa > Chordata > Actinopteri > Salmoniformes > Salmonidae > Oncorhynchus > Oncorhynchus nerka. The sequence goes on along the minus strand of NW_027040075.1, from coordinate 130,367 downwards.
ATATATACACAGTAGGTTTATATATATATATATACACAGTAGGTTTATATATATACACAGTAGGTTTATATATATATATATACACAGTAGGTTTTATATATACACAGTAGGTTTATATATATACACAGTAGGTTATATATATATATATATACACAGTAGGTTTATATATATATATATACACAGTAGGTTTATATATATATATATATACAGTAGGTTTATATATATATACAGTAGGTTTATATATACACAGTAGGTTTATATATATATACACACAGTAGGTTTATATATATATATATACACACAGTAGGTTTATATATATATACAGTAGGTTTATATATATATATACACAGTAGGTTTATATATACACAGTAGGTTTATATATATATATACAGTATATAGTAGGTTTATTATATATATACACAGTAGGTTTATATATATATAGGTTTATATATATACACAGTAGGTTTATATATATATATACAGTAGGTTTATATATATATATATATATATATACAGTAGGTTTATATATATATACACAGTAGGTATATATATACACAGTAGGTTTATATATATATATACACAGTAGGTTTATATATATATATATTTATATATACACAGTAGGTTTATATATATATACACAGTAGGTTTATATATATACACAGTAGGTTTATATATATATATACACAGTAGGTTTATATATATATATACACAGTAGGTTTATATATATATATATACACAGTAGGTTTATATATATACACAGTAGGTTTATATATATACACAGTAGGTTTATATATATATATATATATATACACAGTAGGTTTATATATACACAGTAGGTTTATATATATATATATATACACAGTAGGTTTATATATATATACACAGTAGGTTTATATTATAGTAGGTTTATATATATATATACACAGTAGGTTTATATATATACACAGTAGGTTTATATATATATATATATACACAGTAGGTTTATATATACACAGTAGGTTTATATTATATATATATACACAGTAGGTTTATATATATATATACACAGTAGGTTTATATATATATATACACAGTAGGTTTATATATATATAGTAGGTTTATATACAGTAGGTTTATATATATATACACAGTAGGTTTATATATATACACAGTAGGTTTATATATATATACACAGTAGGTTTATATATATATACACAGTAGGTTTATATATATTTATATATATACACAGTAGGTTTATATATAGGTTTATATATATACAGTAGGTTTATATATATATATATATATATACACAGTAGGTTTATATATATACACAGTAGGTTTATATATATATATACACAGTAGGTTTATATATATATATACACAGTAGGTTTATATATATATATATATACACAGTAGGTTTATATATATACACAGTAGGTTTATATATATATATATACACAGTAGGTTTATATATATACACAGTAGGTTTATATATATATACACAGTAGGTTTATATATACAGTAGGTTTTATATATATACACAGTAGGTTTATATATATATATATACACAGTAGGTTTATATATATACACAGTAGGTTTATATATATATATATACACAGTAGGTTTATATATATACACAGTAGGTTTATATATATATACACAGTAGGTTTATATATATACACAGTAGGTTTATATATATATACAGTAGGTTTATATATATATACACAGTAGGTTTATATATATATATATATATATACAGTAGTATATATACACAGGTTTATATATATATATAGGTTTATATATACACAGTAGGTTTATTTATATATACACAGTAGGTTTATATATATATATATACACAGTAGGTTTATATATATATATACACAGTAGGTTTATATATATATATACACAGTAGGTTTATATATATACAGTAGGTTTATATATATACACAGTAGGTTTATATATATATATACACAGTAGGTTTATATATATACACAGTAGGTTTATATATATATATATACACATATTTATATATACACAGTAGGTTTATATATATATATACAGTAGGTTTATATATATATATATATATATATATACACAGTAGGTTTATATATATATATACATATATACACAGTAGGTTTATATATACACAGTAGGTTTATATATATACACAGTAGGTTTATATATATATATATACACAGTAGGTTTATATATATATATACACAGTAGGTTTATATATATATATATACACAGTAGGTTTATATATATACAGTAGGTTTATATATATATATATATACACAGTAGGTTTATATATATACACAGTAGGTTTATATATATATATATATATATACACAGTAGGTTTATATATATATATACACAGTAGGTTTATATATATATATACACAGTAGGTTTATATATATACACAGTAGGTTTATATATATATATATACACAGTAGGTTTATATATATACACACAGTAGGTTTATATATATACACAGTAGGTTTATATATATATATATACACAGTAGGTTTATATATATATACACAGTAGGTTTATATATATATATATACAGTAGGTTTATATATACACAGTAAGTTTATATATATACACAGTAGGTTTATATATACTGTATATACAGTAGGTTTATATATACACAGTACGTTTATATATATACACAGTAGGTTTATATATATATATACACACACAGTAGGTTTATATATATATATATATATATATATATATACAGTAGGTTTATACACAGTAAGTTTATATATATATATATACACAGTAGGTTTATATATATATATACACAGTAGGTTTATATATATATATACACAGTAGGTTTATATATATATACACAGTAGGTTTATATATATATATACACAGTAGGTTTATATATATATATATATACACAGTAGGTTTATATATATACACAGTAGGTTTATATATATACACAGTAGGTTTATATATATACACAGTAGGTTTATATATATACACAGTAGGTTTATATATATACACAGTAGGTTTATATATATATACACAGTAGGTTTATATATATATATACACAGTAGGTTTATATATATATACACAGTAGGTTTATATATATACACAGTAGGTTTATATATATATATATATACACAGTAGGTTTATATATACACAGTAGGTTTATATATATACACAGTAGGTTTATATATATATACAGTAGGTTTATATATATATATACACAGTAGGTTTATATATATATATATACACAGTAGGTTTATATATACACAGTAGGTTTATATATATATATATACACAGTAGGTTTATATATATATATACAGTAGGTTTATATATATACAGTAGGTTTATATATATATATACACAGTAGGTTTATATATATACAGTAGGTTTATATATATACACAGTAGGTTTATATATATACACAGTAGGTTTATATATATATATATACACAGTAGGTTTATATATATACACAGTAGGTTTATATATATATATACACAGTAGGTTTATATATATATACAGTAGGTTTATATATATATATACACAGTAGGTTTATATATATACACAGTAGGTTTATATATATATATATACACAGTAGGTTTATATATATATATATATACACAGTAGGTTTATATATATACACAGTAGGTTTATATATATATATACACAGTAGGTTTATATATATACACAGTAGGTTTATATATATATATATATATACACAGTAGGTTTATATATACACAGTAGGTTTATATATACACAGTAGGTTTATATATATATATATATATATACACAGTAGGTTTATATATACACAGTAGGTTTATATATATATATATATATATATATATATACACAGTAGGTTTATATATATACACAGTAGGTTTATATATATATATATATATACACAGTAGGTTTATATATATATACACAGTAGGTTTATATATATATATATATATACACAGTAGGTTTATATATATACACAGTAGGTTTATATATATATATATACACAGTAGGTTTATATATATATATACACAGTAGGTTTATATATATATATATATACACAGTAGGTTTATATATATACACAGTAGGTTTATATATATATATATACACAGTAGGTTTATATATATACACAGTAGGTTTATATATATATATACACAGTAGGTTTATATATATATACACAGTAGGTTTATATATATATATACACAGTAGGTTTATATATATATATACACAGTAGGTTTATATATATATATATACAGTAGGTTTATATATACACAGTAGGTTTATATATATATACAGTAGGTTTATATATATACACAGTAGGTTTATATATATATATACACAGTAGGTTTATATATATACACAGTAGGTTTATATATATATATATACACAGTAGGTTTATATATACACAGTAGGTTTATATATATATATACACAGTAGGTTTATATATATATACACAGTAGGTTTATATATATATACACAGTAGGTTTATATATATATATACACAGTAGGTTTATATATATATATATATACACAGTAGGTTTATATATATATACACAGTAGGTTTATATATATACACAGTAGGTTTATATATATACACAGTAGGTTTATATATACAGTAGGTTTATATATACACAGTAGGTTTATATATATATACACAGTAGGTTTATATATATACACAGTAGGTTTATATATATACACAGTAGGTTTATATATATACACAGTAGGTTTATATATATATATATACACAGTAGGTTTATATATATATACACAGTAGGTTTATATATATATATATACACAGTAGGTTTATATATATATATACACAGTAGGTTTATATATACAGTAGGTTTATATATATACACAGTAGGTTTATATATATATATATACACAGTAGGTTTATATATATATACACAGTAGGTTTATATATATATATACACAGTAGGTTTATATATATATATACACAGTAGGTTTATATATATATATACACAGTAGGTTTATATATATATATATATACACAGTAGGTTTATATATATACACAGTAGGTTTATATATATATATATATACAGTAGGTTTATATATATACACAGTAGGTTTATATATATATATACACAGTAGGTTTATATATATATATATACACAGTAGGTTTATATATATATACACAGTAGGTTTATATATATATATACACAGTAGGTTTATATATATATATACACAGTAGGTTTATATATATATACACAGTAGGTTTATATATAGTAGTTTATTATATATATACACAGTAGGTTTATATATATAGTACACAGTAGGTTTATATATATATATACACAGTAGGTTTATATATATATATATACACAGTAGGTTTATATATATATATACACAGTAGGTTTATATATATATACACAGTAGGTTTATATATATATATACACAGTAGGTTTATATATATATATATACAGTAGGTTTATATATATATATATATATATATACACAGTAGGTTTATATATATATATACACAGTAGGTTTATATATACACAGTAGGTTTATATATATATACACAGTAGGTTTATATATATATACACAGGTTTATATATATATAGGTTTATATATATATATACAGTAGGTTTATATATATATATATATACACAGTAGGTTTATATATATATATACACACAGTAGGTTTATATATATATATACACAGTAGGTTTATATATATATATACACAGTAGGTTTATATATATATATACACAGTAGGTTTATATATATATATATACACAGTAGGTTTATATATACACAGTAGGTTTATATATATATATACACAGTAGGTTTATATATACACAGTAGGTTTATATATATATACACAGTAGGTTTATATATATACACAGTAGGTTTATATATATACACAGTAGGTTTATATATATATATATACACAGTAGGTTTATATATATATATACACAGTAGGTTTATATATATATATATATATACACAGTAGGTTTATATATATATACACAGTAGGTTTATATATATATATACACAGTAGGTTTATATATATATATACACAGTAGGTTTATATATATATATATATATATACAGTAGGTTTATATATATATATATATACAGTAGGTTTATATATATACACAGTAGGTTTATATATATACACAGTAGGTTTATATATATACACAGTAGGTTTATATATATATATACACAGTAGGTTTATATATATACACAGTAGGTTTATATATATATATACACAGTAGGTTTATATATATATATATATACACAGTAGGTTTATATATATATATATATACAGTAGGTTTATATATATACACAGTAGGTTTATATATATATATATACACAGTAGGTTTATATATATATATACACAGTAGGTTTATATATATATATACACAGTAGGTTTATATATATATACACAGTAGGTTTATATATATATATATATATACACAGTAGGTTTATATATATATATATATATACACAGTAGGTTTATATATATATATATACACAGTAGGTTTATATATATACACAGTAGGTTTATATATATACACAGTAGGTTTATATATATACACAGTAGGTTTATATATATATATACACAGTAGGTTTATATATATATATATACACAGTAGGTTTATATATATATACACAGTAGGTTTATATATATACACAGTAGGTTTATATATATATATATACACAGTAGGTTTATATATATACACAGTAGGTTTATATATATATATACACAGTAGGTTTATATATATATATACACAGTAGGTTTATATATATATATATACAGTAGGTTTATATATAGGTTTATATATATACACAGTAGGTTTATATATATAGGTTTATATATATATATACACAGTAGGTTTATATATATATATATATATACACAGTAGGTTTATATATATACACAGTAGGTTTATATATATATATACACAGTAGGTTTATATATACACAGTAGGTTTATATATATATACACAGTAGGTTTATATATACACAGTAGGTTTATATATATATATACACAGTAGGTTTATATATACACAGTAGGTTTATATATATATACACAGTAGGTTTATATATATATATACACAGTAGGTTTATATATATACACAGTAGGTTTATATATATATATACACAGTAGGTTTATATATATATATACACAGTAGGTTTATATATACACAGTAGGTTTATATATATACACAGTAGGTTTATATATATACAGTAGGTTTATATATATACACAGTAGGTTTATATATATATATACACAGTAGGTTTATATATATATATACACAGTAGGTTTATATATATATATATACAGTAGGTTTATATATATACACAATAGGTTTATATATATATATACACAGTAGGTTTATATATATACACAGTAGGTTTATATATATATATATACAGTAGGTTAGTTTATATATATATATAGGTTTATATATATACACAGTAGGTTTATATATATATATACACAGTAGGTTTATATATATATATACACAGTAGGTTTATATATATATATATACACAGTAGGTTTATATATATACACAGTAGGTTTATATATATACACAGTAGGTTTATATATACACAGTAGGTTTATATATATATATACACAGTAGGTTTATATATATATATATATACACAGTAGGTTTATATATATATATATATATATACACAGTAGGTTTATATATATATATACAGTAGGTTTATATATATATATATACACAGTAGGTTTATATATATACACAGTAGGTTTATATATATATATACACAGTAGGTTTATATATATACACAGTAGGTTTATATATATATATACACAGTAGGTTTATATATACACAGTAGGTTTATATATATATATATATACACAGTAGGTTTATATATATATACACAGTAGGTTTATATATATATACACAGTAGGTTTATATATACACAGTAGGTTTATATATATATATATACACAGTAGGTTTATATATATATATACACAGTAGGTTTATATATATACACAGTAGGTTTATATATATATATACAGTAGGTTTATATATATATATATATATACACAGTAGGTTTATATATACACAGTAGGTTTATATATATATATACACAGTAGGTTTATATATACACAGTAGGTTTATATATATATACAGTAGGTTTATATATATATACACAGTAGGTTTATATATATATATACACAGTAGGTTTATATATATATATATATATACACAGTAGGTTTATATATATACACAGTAGGTTTATATATATATATATATACACAGTAGGTTTATATATATACACAGTAGGTTTATATATATACACAGTAGGTTTATATATATACAGTAGGTTTATATATATACACAGTAGGTTTATATATATACACAGTAGGTTTATATATATACACAGTAGGTTTATATATATACAGTAGGTTTATATATATATATATACACAGTAGGTTTATATATATATATACACAGTAGGTTTATATATATATACACAGTAGGTATATACACAGTATATATATATATATACACAGTAGGTTTATATATATACACAGTAGGTTTATATATATATATACACAGTAGGTTTATATATACTATATATACACAGTAGGTTTATATATATATAGTATACACATTAGGTTTATATATACACAGTAGGTTTATATATATATATATACACAGTAGGTTTATATATATATACACAGTAGGTTTATATATATACACAGTAGGTTTATATATATATATACACAGTAGGTTTATATATATACACAGTAGGTTTATATATATATATATACACAGTAGGTTTATATATATACACAGTAGGTTTATATATATATATATATATATACACAGTAGGTTTATATATATACACAGTAGGTTTATATATATATAGGTTTATATATATATATATACACAGTAGGTTTATATATACACAGTAGGTTTATATATACACAGTAGGTTTATATATATACACAGTAGGTTTATATATATATATACACAGTAGGTTTATATATATATATACACAGTAGGTTTATATATATATATATATACACAGTAGGTTTATATATATATACACAGTAGGTTTATATATATACACAGTAGGTTTATATATATATATATATACACAGTAGGTTTATATATATACACAGTAGGTTTATATATATACACAGTAGGTTTATATATATATATACACAGTAGGTTTATATATATATATATACACAGTAGGTTTATATATATATATACACAGTAGGTTTATATATATACACAGTAGGTTTATATATATATATACAGTAGGTTTATATATATATATACAGTAGGTTTATATATATATATATACACAGTAGGTTTATATATATATACACAGTAGGTTTATATATATATACACAGTAGGTTTATATATATATATATACACAGTAGGTTTATATATACACAGTAGGTTTATATATATACACAGTAGGTTTATATATAGGTTTATATATATATATATATACACAGTAGGTTTATATATATACACAGTAGGTTTATATATATATATACACAGTAGGTTTATATATATATATACACAGTAGGTTTATATATATATATACACAGTAGGTTTATATATACACAGTAGGTTTATATATATATATATACACAGTAGGTTTATATATATACACAGTAGGTTTATATATATATACACAGTAGGTTTATATATATACACAGTAGGTTTATATATATACACAGTAGGTTTATATATATACAGTAGGTTTATATATACACAGTAGGTTTATATATATATATATATATACACAGTAGGTTTATATATATATACACAGTAGGTTTATATATATATATATATATATACACAGTAGGTTTATATATATACAGTAGGTTTATATATATATATACACAGTAGGTTTATATATATACACAGTAGGTTTATATATATATATATATATACACAGTAGGTTTATATATATACAGTAGGTTTATATATATATATATATATACACAGTAGGTTTATATATATATATATACACAGTAGGTTTATATATATATATATATATACACAGTAGGTTTATATATATACACAGTAGGTTTATATATATATATATACACAGTAGGTTTATATATATATATACACAGTAGGTTTATATATATATATATATACACAGTAGGTTTATATATATACACAGTAGGTTTATATATATACACAGTAGGTTTATATATATACACAGTAGGTTTATATATATACACAGTAGGTTTATATATATATATATACACAGTAGGTTTATATATATATACACAGTAGGTTTATATATATATATATATATACAGTAGGTTTATATATATATATATATACACAGTAGGTTTATATATATACACAGTAGGTTTATATATATATATATATATATATACACAGTAGGTTTATATATATATACACAGTAGGTTTATATATATATATACACAGTAGGTTTATATATATACACAGTAGGTTTATATATATACACAGTAGGTTTATATATATACACAGTAGGTTTATATATATATACACAGTAGGTTTATATATATATATACACAGTAGGTTTATATATACACAGTAGGTTTATATATATATATACACAGTAGGTTTATATATATACACAGTAGGTTTATATATATACACAGTAGGTTTATATATATATATATATATACACAGTAGGTTTTATATATATACACAGTAGGTTTATATATATATATACACAGTAGGTTTATATATATATATACACAGTAGGTTTATATATATACACAGTAGGTTTATATATATATATACACAGTAGGTTTATATATATATATACAGTAGGTTTATATATATATACACAGTAGGTTTATATATACACAGTAGGTTTATATATATATATATATATACACAGTAGGTTTATATATACACAGTAGGTTTATATATATACACAGTAGGTTTTCATCTCCATCCTCTCTGATATGACGCTGCATGGGAAGATTTGTGTCGCTCTGAGGTGGAGATTTATAATGAATTCATTAATACATTACACATACATATTTAGCTTAGTTTATGGCCATTACATGAAATCGAAAACAACTATATTATCTCCCTCAACCTTTACCTGATCCCTGGAGACGCCACCAAGTCAGGTAGCTAGACTGGAGACACCAAGTCAGGTAGCTAGACTGGAGACACCGCCAAGTCATGTAGCTAGACTGGAGACACTGCCAAGTCATGTAGCTAGACAGGAGACACCAAGTCATGTAGCTAGACTGGAAACACTGCCAAGTCATGTAGCTAGACAGGAGACACCGCCAAGTCAGGTAGCTAGACTGGAGACACCGCCAAGTCATGTAGCTAGACTGGAGACACTGCCAAGTAATGTAGCTAGACAGGAGACACCAAGTCATGTAGCTAGACTGGAGACACTGCCAAGTAATGTAGCTAGACAGGAGACACTGCCAAGTCATGTAGCTAGACTGGAGACACCGCCAAGTCAGGTAGCTAGACTGGAGACACCGCCAAGTCATGTAGCTAGACAGGAGACACCACCAAGTCATGTAGCTAGACTGGAGACACTGCCAAGTAATGTAGCTAGACAGGAGACACTGCCAAGTCATGTAGCTAGACTGGAGACACTGCCAAGTCATGTAGCTAGACTGGAGACACTGCCAAGTCATGTAGCTAGACTGGAGACACTGCCAAGTCATGTAGCTAGACTGGAGACACTGCCAAGTCATGTAGCTAGACAGGAGACGCCGCCAAGTCAGGTAGCTAGACAGGAGACACCAAGTCAGGTAGCTAGACTGGAGACACTGCCAAGTCATGTAGCTAGACAGGAGACGCCGCCAAGTCAGGTAGCTAGACAGGAGACACCAAGTCAGGTAGCTAGACTGGCGACACCAGGTCATGTAGCTAGACTGGAGACACTGCCAAGTCATGTAGCTAGACTGGGGACACTGCCAAGTCATGTAGCTAGACTGGAGACGCCGCCAAGTCATGTAGCTAGACTGGAGACACCAAGTCATGTAGCTAGACAGGAGACACTGCCAAGTCATGTAGCTAGACAGGAGACGCCACCAAGTCATGTAGCTAGACAGGAGACGCCACCAAGTCATGTAGCTAGACAGGAGACGCCACCAAGTCATGTAGCTAGACACGGAGGCGCTAAGCCAAGTCAGCCAGCAGCTAGACAGGAGACACTAAGTCATGGCAGACAGAGACACCAAGTCATGGCTGGACAGGAGACACTAAGCTCATGTAGCTACAGATGTCTGCCATGTAGCTAGACAGAGACGCCTGCCAAGCATGTAGCTAGACTGGAACACTGAAGTCATGTAGCTAGACAGGAGACACCGCCTCTTCAGTCATGTAGCTAGACAGGAGACACCACCAGTCATGGAGCTAGACAGGAGACACCAAGTCATGTAGCTAGACAGGCAGACACAAGTCATGTAGCTCGACTGAATCTTACAGAATCAACTTAGTCAGTGATGAATGTTCATTTGCTCTGTCGAAATAGATATAATTACTGGCAGACAGCTGATGTCGTCCACCATGTTGTGTGTGTACAACTTCACGCTGTCTGGGAGTAGAACAATATCCTCTTAGTATTGTATGGACAAGACGGTCTCACGGAAATCTAATCAATCTTATCTATCTGACAAACTGCTCTGAAGAGTAATTATATAATGGGTTCTCTCAGTCTGAAACCTGAGCCTAATTCAATTGCAATAAAATAACATTAGGGCTGACAAGGCTATTAGAAGTTGTTTTAATTAATTTTACTGCTCTTTGGAGGTTGGCCTGTGGCTTACTGTGACAACCTCACCTCTCAAGACTCAGAAAACAAGGAAATGTCTGCCATCTAGTGGCTGAAAGTCAGACTTGCTAGAGTCGGGCTTTGGTACTTTAGCTAAACGATTTAGAAGGATAACCAAAAGAATACCTTAGCTGAAATAAGAGGAGACAAGATCATTAAAAACACTTATTCAATATTTATTAGTGTGGTCAAAGTTGTGTGAAACTAATTCCCCAGATATATCTTTAAAAATAAAGTAAAGGCGCTGAAAGACAGGATGATCTAGTCCACCTAAGTAAACATGAGTTACCGTGACAGCAGTAGAGCCGAAACAGACGACATCTAAACAGAGGTCTTATATTATATCTTACATTACAAAAATAATACAAATAAACTATGTTGGGATGAAAGGCACTTGATTTATACTATTTAAAATCAGATGAGTAAAATAATCGTACCAATACTGTTGAATTAACATGATGTGTTTTATTCGCTTGTAAAAAAAGCACAAAGGTACTGAGGTGGAACATTCTGGAAGTAGGGGAAAATAGTTGGAACACTTAAATAATATACTCAACACACCAGATACGTTACACTATTCATCTACAGGTTCAAACAAGAATCTAACACACCAGAGACAGTGTTACACTATCTATCAACAGGTGGTCTGGAAACAGTTGTTCCAACACAACAGACAGCCACTGAAGCCCATCTACAGGTCTGGAAACAGTTGTTCCAACACACCAGAGATACGTTACACTATCTATCAACAGGTCTGGAAACAGTTGTACCAACACACCAGAGATATGTTACACTATCTATCTACAGGTCTGGAAACAGTTGTTCCAACACACCAGAGATATGTTACACTATCTATCTACAGGTCTGGAACCAGTTGAAAACACCAGAGCTACTTTACACTATCTATCAACAGGTCTGGAAACAGTTGTTCCAACACACCAGAGCTACATTACACTATCTATCAACAGGTCTGGAAACAGTTGTACCAACACACCAGAGCTACTTTACACTATCTATCTCCAGGTCTGGAACCAGTTGAAAACACCAGAGCTACGTTACACTATCTATCTCCAGGTCTGGAACCAGTTGAAAACACCAGAGCTACTTTACACTATCTATCTACAGGTCTGAAAACAGTTGAACACACAACAATACCAACACACCAGAGCTACTTTACACTATCTATCTCCAGGTCTGGAACCAGTTGAAAACACCAGAGCTACTTTACACTATCTATCTCCAGGTCTGGAAACAGTTGTACCAACACACCAGAGATACTTTACACTATCTATCTCCAGGTCTGGAACCAGTTGAAAACACCAGAGCTACTTTACACTATCTATCTCCAGGTCTGGAACCAGTTGAAAACACCAGAGCTACGTTACACTATCTATCAACAGGTCTGGAAACAGTTGTACCAACACACCAGAGCTACTTTACACTATCTATCTCCAGGTCTGGAACCAGTTGAAAACACCAGAGCTACTTTACACTATCTATCTACAGGTCTGGAAAACAAAGGAAATTACACAATACCAACACACCAGAGCTACGCTTGCACCATCTATCTCCCCCAGGTCTGGAACCAGTAACCATTAATCCATCCATAGTGGAAAGCAGCAGATACATTGACTAGGTGAACATGATGATGAGCATCCCTAGTACCTTCATATAGTCAGCAGTGGTTCACCATTGACCTCTACAGTAATGTCTGACACGAAGGGCTCTATTCAGCCTGGGTGGCTGGAAGTGGCATAGGGTTATTCACGGTCTCCACTAAAACCTGGGAACACGGGCCCTCTGGTGATGTTCTATATCATGGCTGTAAAATGCTGAACTTCCAAATCCATTCAGATTGAATAGAGCCCTGAATCACAACAGTTCAACAACGACCCGATAAAACCAGTTGGTCACAAAGAGGAAGTGTATCGGGTCACGGGTCAGGAGGTCGGGTCAGGAGGTCGGTCAGGAGGTCGGTCAGGAGGTCAGGGAGGATCGGCTGAGGTCGGGTCAGGAGGTGGCAGGAGGTCGGGATCAGGAGGTCAGGGAGGTCGGGTCAGGTCAGGAGGTCGGTCAGGAGGTCGGGTCAGGAGGTCGGGTCAGGAGGTCGGTCAGGAGGTCGGGTCAGGAGGTCGGGGTCAGGAGGTCGGCTCAGGAGGTCGGGTCAGGAGATCAGGTCAGGAGGTCGGGTCAGGAGGTCAGGTCAGGAGATCGGGTCAGGAGGTCAGGTCAGGAGGTCGGGTCAGGAGATCAGGTCAGGAGACCAGGTCAGGAGACCAGGTCAGGAGGTAGGGTCAGTCTCCATGCTGAGGATACGGTCAGGAGATCAGGTCAGGAGACCAGGGCAGGAGATCAGGTCAGGAGACCAGGGCAGGAGATCAGGTCAGGAGGTCAGTCTACACGATGAGGAAACAGCCAGACCAGGGCAGGAGGTCAGGTCAGGAGATCAGTCTACACGATGATCAGGGCAGGAGGTCAGTGATCATACTCCTTGTCTATAAACTTGGCCATGGTGGACAGCTGGATGTTGGTTGTGCCCTCATAAATGGTACCTGTGTAGATACAGAGACAGAGAACCAGCTTTAATGACCATTACACCAATACAGGAACATTACAGACGACATGTTATCACACGTTATGTCCATAACTTCCACCAAGAATTAAAATAGAGAGTTTTCCTTAAATCAGTACTGGACCAAAGAGAAACAGTTCACTCAGTCTGTGGAACTGCGCCCGTACCCTGGTTGAGTGGGTGTGTCTGTAATATGTCTGAAATAGCTGCCCGTCCTCTTTATTTTGACACACCCCTCTCTCCCTAGCCCATACACCCTCCTCTCTCCTAGGCCACCCACCCCTCTCTCCTAGCCCACACACCCTCCCTCTCTCCCTAGCCCACCCACCCCCTCTCTCCTAGCCCACACACTCCTCCCTCCAGCCCACCCACCCCTCTCCTCTCCTAGCCCACCCACCCCCTCTCTCCTAGCCCACCCACACATCCCCTCTCTCCTAGCCCACACATCCCCTCTCTCCTAGCCCACACACATCCCTCCCTCCTAGCCCACCCACCTCCCTCTCTCCTAGCCCACCCACCCCTCCTAGCACACACACCCCTCTCCTCCTAGCCCACACATCCCCTCCTAGCCCACACATCCAGCCCACACACCCCCTCTCTCCTAGCCCACCCACCTCCCTCCTCCCCAGCCCACCACCTCCCTCCCAGCCCACCCACCCTCTCCCTAGCCCACCCACCCCCTCTCCCTAGCCCCACACACCCTCCCTCTCTCCTAGCCCACCCACCCCTCTCTCCTCCTCCTAGCCCACACACCCTCCCTCTCTCCTAGGCCACCCACCCCCTCTCTCCTAGCCCACACACCCTCCGTCCTCTCCTAGCCCACACACCCTCCTCTCTCCTCCTCTAGCCCACACCCCTCTCTTTTCCTAGCACACATCCCCTCTCTCCTAGCCCACACATCCCCTCTCTCCTAGCCCACCCACCCCTCCTAGCCCACACACCCTCCCTCCCCAGCCCACCCACCCCCTCTCTCCTTCCTGGCCCCACCCCCTTCCTAGCCCCACCCTCCCTCTCTCCTAGCCCACCCACCCCTCTCTCCCCAGCCCACACACCCTCCCCTCCCTCCTCAGCCCACTCTTCCTAGCACACCCACCCCCTCTCTCCTAACCCACACACCTCTCCTAGCCCACACCCTCTTCCCCCGCACACCCTCTCTCCTAGCCCACCCACCCCCTCTCTCCTAGCCCACACACCCCTCTCTCCTAGCCCACCCACCCCTCTCCTAGCCCACACACCCCCTCCTAACCCACACACCCCTCTCCCTTCCCCCCCACACACCCTCCCTCCTAGCCCACACCCTCCCTCCTCCTAGCCCACCCACCCCCTCCCTCCTAGCCCACACACCCCTCTCCTAGCCCTCCACACACCCTTCCTCCTAACCCACACACCCCCTCCTCCTTCCCCACACACCCTCCCTCTCTCCTAGCCCACACATCCTCCAGCCACCCACCCTTCTCTCCCTAGCCCACATCCCATCTCCTCCTCCCCCACACCCTCCCCTCTCTCCCTAGCCCACCCCTCCTCCCTCTCTCTCCTAGCCCACACCACCCCCCTCTCCTAGCCCACACACCCCTCTCTCCTAGCCCACACACCCTTCCTCTCCCAACCCACACACCCCCCTCTCTCCTTCCCCCCCACACCCCTCCTCCTCCTAGCCCACACACCCCTCTCTCCCTAGGCCACCCACACCCCTCTCTCCTATCCCACACACCTCCTCCCCTAGCCCACACCCCCTCTCTCCTAGCCCACACCTCCCTCTCCTAGCCCACACCCTCTCTCCTAGCGCACACACCCCTCTCTCCCTCCTAGCCCACACCCCCTCTCTCCTAGCGCACACACCCCTCTCTCCCTAGCCCACACATCCCCTCTCTCCTAGCCCACCCACCCCCTCTCTCTTAGCCCACCCCCCTCTCTCTCCTAGCGCACACACATCCTCTCCTAGCCCACACCCCTCTCTCCTACACATCCCTCTCTCCTAGCCCACACATCCCCTCTCTCCTAGCCCACACACCCCTCTCCAGCCCACACCCTCCCTCCTAGCCCACACACACCCCTCTCCCTAGCGCACACACACCCTCCCAGCCCACCCACCCTCCCCAGCCTCCACACACCCCTCTCTCCTAGCCCACACCCCCTCTCTCCTAGCCCACACATCCTCTCTCCTAGCCCACACATCCCCTCTCTCCCCAGCCCACCCACCCCCTCCTCCACCCAGCCCCTACACACCATCCCCTCTCTCTCCTACACCATCCCCTCTCTCCTCCCACCCACCCCTCTCTCCTACCACCCCTCTCCTAGCCCACACACCCTCCTCCAGCTCCTCCACCCACCCCTCTCCAGCCCACACACCCTCCTCTCCTTAGGCCACCACCTCTCCAGCCCACACACCCTCCGCGCCTCCTAGCCCACACACCCTCCTCTCTCCTAGCCCACACCCCTTCAGTACATCCCCTCCCCATTCACATCCTCTCTCCTAGCCCACCCACCCCCTCTCTCTCCTAGCCCACACACCCTCCCTCCCAGCCCACCCACCCCTCTCTCCTAGCCCACCCA
>NW_027040075.1:103584-111976 GCF_034236695.1 Oncorhynchus nerka | reverse complement strand
GTTTTCATCTCCATCCTCTCTGATATGACGCTGCATGGGAAGATTTGTGTCGCTCTGAGGTAGAGATTTATAATGAATTCATTAATACATTACACATACATATTTAGCTTAGTTTATGGCCATTACATTAAATCGAAAACAACTATATTATCTCCCTCAACCTTTACCTGATCCCTGGAGACGCCACCAAGTCAGGTAGCTAGACTGGAGACGCCGCCAAGTCATGTAGCTAGACTGGAGACACTGCCAAGTCATGTAGCTAGACAGGAGACACCGCCAAGTCATGTAGCTAGACAGGAGACACCAAGTCATGTAGCTAGACAGGAGACACCGAAGTCATGTAGCTAGACAGGAGACGCCGCCAAGTCATGTAGCTAGACAGGAGACACCAAGTCATGTAGCTAGACAGGAGACGCTGCCAAGTCATGTAGCTAGACAGGAGACACTGCCAAGTCAGGTAGCTAGACTGGAGACACCAAGTCAGGTAGCTAGACAGGAGACACTGCCAAGTCATGTAGCTAGACTGGAGACACCAAGTCAGGTAGCTAGACTGGAGACACCAAGTCAGGTAGCTAGACTGGAGACACTGCCAAGTAATGTAGCTAGACAGGAGACACTGCCAAGTCATGTAGCTAGACTGGAGACACTGCCAAGTCATGTAGGCTAGACTGGAGACACTGCCAAGTCATGTAGCTAGACAGGATACACTGCCAAGTCATGTAGCTAGACTGGAGACACTGCCAAGTAATGTAGCTAGACAGGAGACACTGCCAAGTCATGTAGCTAGACTGGAGACACTGCCAAGTCATGTAGCTAGACAGGAGACGCCTGCCAAGTCAGGTAGCTAGACAGGAGACACCAAGTCAGGTAGCTAGACTGGCGACACCAGGTCATGTAGCTAGACTGGAGACACTGCCAAGTCATGTAGCTAGACTGGAGACGCCGCCAAGTCATGTAGCTAGACTGGAGACACCAAGTCATGTAGCTAGACAGGAGACACTGCCAAGTCATGTAGCTAGACAGGAGACACCAAGTCATGTAGCTAGACAGGAGACGCCACCAAGTCATGGTAGCTAGACTGGAGACGCCACCAAGTCATGTAGCTAGACTGGAGACACCGCCAAGTCATGTAGCTAGACAGGAGACGCCGCCAAGTCATGTAGCTAGACAGGAGACACCAAGTCATGTAGCTAGACAGGAGACACCCAAGTCATGTAGCTAGACAGGAGACACCAAGTCATGTAGCTAGACAGGAGACGCCACCAAGTCATGTAGCTAGACTGGAGACACCAAGTCATGTAGCTAGACAGGAGACACCAAGTCATGTAGCTAGACAGGAGACACCACCAAGTCATGTAGCTAGACAGGAGACACCAAGTCATGTAGCTAGACTGAAGACAAAGTCAAGTAGCTCGACTGAATCTTACAGAATCAACTTAGTCAGTGATGAATGTTCATTTGCTCTGTCGAACAGATATAATTACTGGCAGACAGCTGATAATAGGTCCACCATGTTGTGTGTGTACTAACTACGCTGTCTGGGAGAGAACAATATCCCTCTAGTATTGTATGGACAAGACCGGGTCTCGTACGGAAATCTAATCAATCTTATCTATCTGACAAACTGCTCCTGAGAGAGTGAATTATATAATGGGTTCTCTTCAGTCTGAAACCTGAGCCTAATTCAATTGCAATAAAATAACATTAGGGCTGACAAGGCTATTAGAAGTTGTTTTAATTAATTTTACTGCTCTTTGGAGGTTACGGCCTGTGGCTTTTACTGTGACAAACCTCACCTCTCAAGACTCCGAAAAACAAGGAAATGTCTGCCATCTAGTGGCTGAAAAACAGACTTGCTAGGAGTCGGGCTTTGGTACTTTAGCTAAACGAGATTTAGAAGGATAGCTTCGCAAGAATACCTTAGCTGAAATAAGAGGAGACAAGATCATTAAAAACACTTATTCAATATTTATTAGTGTGGTCAAAGTTGTGTGAAACTAATTCCCCAGATATATCTTTAAAATAAAGTAAAGGCGCTGAAAGACAGGATGGATCTAGTCCACCGAAGTAAACATGGTTACCGTGACAACAGTAGAGCCGAAACAGACGACATCTAAACAGAGGTATTATATTATATCTTATGGCGTTACAAAATAATACAACAAACTATGTTGGGATGAAAGGCACTTGATTTGAGACTATTTAAAATCAGATGAGTAAAATAATCGTACCAATACTGTTGAATTAACATGATGTATTCTTATTCGTTTGTAAAAAAAAGCACAAGGTACTGAGGTGGAACATTCTGGAAGTAGGGGAAAACAGTTGAACACACTTAACAATACCAACACACCAGAGATACGTTACACTATCTATCTACAGGTCTGGAAACAGTTGTTCCAACACACCAGAGATATGTTACACTATCTATCAACAGGTCTGGAAACAGTTGTACCAACACACCAGAGCTACTTTACACTATCTATCTCCAGGTCTGGAACCAGTTGAAAACACCAGAGCTACTTTACACTATCTATCTCCAGGTCTGGAACCAGTTGAAAACACCAGAGCTACTTTACACTATCTATCTCCAGGTCTGGAACCAGTTGAAAACACCAGAGCTACTTTACACTATCTATCTACAGGTCTGAAAACAGTTGAACACACAACAATACCAACACACCAGAGCTACTTTACACTATCTATCTCCAGGTCTGGAACCAGTTGAAAACACCAGAGCTACGTTACACTATCTATCTCCAGGTCTGGAACCAGTTGAAAACACCAGAGCTACATTACACTATCTATCTACAGGTCTGGAACCAGTTGAAAACACCAGAGCTACTTTACACTATCTATCTACAGGTCTGGAACCAGTTGAAAACACCAGAGCTACTTTACACTATCTATCTACAGGTCTGAAAACAGTTGAACACACAACAATACCAACACACCAGAGCTACTTTACACTATCTATCTCCAGGTCTGGAACCAGCTGAAAACACCAGAGCTACGTTACACTATCTATCTCCAGGTCTGGAACCAGTTGAAAACACCAGAGCTACATTACACTATCTATCTACAGGTCTGAACCAGTTGAAAACACCAGAGCTACTTTACACTATCTATCTACAGGTCTGGAACCAGTTGAAAACACCAGAGCTACTTTACACTATCTATCTACAGGTCTGGAACCGCTGAAAACACCAGAGCTACTTTACACTATCTATCTACAGGTCTGGAACCAGTTGAAAACACCAGAGCTACATTACACTATCTATCTACAGGTCTGGAACCAGCTGAAAACACCAGAGCTACTTGTTTCACTATCTAGATCACAGGTCTTTCAAAAACAGTTGAACACACAACAATACCAACACACCAGAGCTACTTTTACACTATCTATCTCCAGGTCTGGAACCAGTTGAAAACACCAGAGCTAATGCTACACTATCTATCTCCAGGTCTGGAACCAGTTGAAAACACCAGAGCTACATTACACTATCTATCTACAGGTCTGGAACCAGTTGAAAACACCAGAGCTACTTTACACTATCTATCTACAGGTCTGGAACCAGTTGAAAACACCAGAGCTACTTTACACTATCTATCTACAGGTCTGGAACCAGTTGAAAACACCAGAGCTACTTTTACTATCTACAGGTCTGGAAACCAGTCACCAGAGCTATCTATCTATCTACAGGTCTGAAAACAGTTGGAACACAACAATACCAACACACCAGAGCTACGTTACACTATCTATCTCCAGGTCTGGAACCAGTAACCATTAATCCATCCATAGTGGAAAGCAGCAGATACATTGACTAGGTGAACATGATGATGGAGCATCCTCTAGTACTATATAGTCAGCAGTGGTTCACCATTGACCTCTACAGTAATGTCTGACACGAAGGGCTCTATTCAGTCTGGGTGGCTGAAGTGGTACAGGGTTGTCTACGGTCTCCACTAAAACCGGGAACACGGGCCTTTATAATGTTCATATCATGGCTGTAAACGCTGAACTTCCAACCATTCAGGGATTGAATAGAGCCCTGAATCCCACAACAGTTCAACAACGACTGATAAAACCAGTTGGTCACAAAGAGGAGTGTATGACGGTCAGGAGGTCGGGTCAGGAGGTCGGGTCAGGAGGTCGGGTCAGGAGATCGGGTCAGGAGGTCGGGTCAGGAGATCAGGTCAGGAGGTCAGGTCAGGAGACCAGGTCAGGAGACCAGGTCAGGAGGTCGGGTCAGGAGATCAGGTCAGGAGGTCAGGTCAGGAGACCAGGTCAGGAGGTAGGGTCAGTCTCCATGCTGAGGATACGGTCAGGAGATCAGGTCAGGAGACCAGGGCAGGAGATCAGGTCAGGAGACAGGAGGAAACAGCCAGATCAGGGGCAGGAGGTCCAGTCTGGAGATCAGTCTACACCATGATCAGGGCAGGAGGTCAGGTCAGGGAGGTCAGTCTACACGATGATCAGGGCAGGAGGTCAGTGATCATACTCCTTGTCTATAAACTTGGCCATGGTGGACAGCTGGATGTTGGTTGTGCCCTCATAAATGGTACCTGTGTAGATACAGAGACAGAGAACCAGCTTTAATGACCATTACACCAATACAGGAACATTACAGACGACATGTTATCACCGCGTTATGTCCTGCTTCACCAAGAATTAAAATAGAGTTTTCCTTAAATCATTACTGGACCAAGAAAGCAGTTCACTCAGTCTGTGGAACTGCGCCCGTACCCTGGTTAGTGGGTGTGTCTGTAATATGTCTGAAATAGCGGCCCGTCCTCTTATTTTGGACACACCCCTCTCTATTACACCCTCCCTCTCTCCTAGGCCACCCACCCCCTCTCTCCTAGCCCACACCTCCCACTCTCTCCTAGGCCACCCACCCCCTCTCTCCTAGCCCACACACCCTCCCTCCTAGCCCACCCACCCCCTCTCTCCTAGCCCACCCACCCCCTCTCTCCTAGCCCACCCACCCCTCTCTCCTAGCCCACCCACCCCTCTCTCTCCTAGCCCACACATCCCCTCTCTCCTAGCCCACACATCCCCTCTCTCCTAGCCCACCCACCCTCCCTCTCTCTCTAGCACACACACCCTCTCTCTCTAGCCCACACACCCTCTCTCCTAGCACACACCCCCTCTCTCCTAGCACACACACCCTCCCTCCTAGCCCACCTCACCCCTCTCTCTCTCTAGCCCACCCACCCCTCTCTCCTAGCCCACACACCCTCCCTCTCTCCTAGCCCACCACCTCTCTCTCCTAGCCCACACACCCTCCCTCTCTCCTAGGCCACCCACCCCTCTCTCCTAGCCCACACACTCTCTCGTCTCTCTAGCCCACACCCTCCCTCTCTCCTAGCCCACACACCCTCTCTCTCCTAGCACCCACTCCCTCTCTCCTAGCCCACACACCTCCTCTCTCCTAGCCCACACCCTCTCTCCTAGCGCACACACCCCTCTCTCCTAGCCCACCCACCCCTCTCTCTTCTCCCCCCACACCTCCCCTCTCTCCTAGCCCACACATCCCCTCTCTCCTAGCCCACCCACCCTCTCTCCTAGCCCACACACCCCTCTCTCCTAACCCACACACCCCCTCTCTCCTTCCCCCCACACACCCTCCCTCTCTCCTAGCCCACACCATCCCTCTCTCCTAGCCCACCCACCCCCTCTCTCCTAACCCACACACCCCTCTCTCCTTCCCCCCACACACCTCCTCTCTCCTAGCCCACCCACCCCCCTCTCTCCTAGCCCACACCCCCCTCTCTCCTAGCCCACACACCCTTCCTCTCCTAACCCACACACCCCTCTCTCCTTCCCCCCACACACCCTCCCTCTCTCCTAGCCCACACATCCCATCTCTCCTAGGCCACCCACCCCCTCTCTCCTAGCCCACACACCTCCTCTCTCCTAGCCCACACCCCCTCTCTCCTAGCGCACACACCTCCTCTCTCTAGCCCACACCCCTTCTCTCTAGCGCACACACCCCCTCTCTCCTAGCCCACCCACCCCCTCTCTCTAGCCCACACACCCCCTCTCTCCTAGCCCACACACCCCCTCTCTCCTATCCACACACCCTCCCTCTCTCTAGCCCACACCCCTCTCTCCTAGCACACACATCCCCTCTCTCCTAGCCCACACCTCTCTCCTAGCCCACCCACACACCCTCCCTCTCTCCTAGCCCACATCCCCTCTCTCCTAGGCCACCCACCCCTCTCTCCTAGCCCACCCACACCCTCTCTCCTAGCCCACACACTCCCCTCTCTCTTAGCCCACACATCCCCTCTCTCCCTAGCCCACACATCCCCTCTCTCCTAGCCCACACATCCCCTCTCTCCTAGCCCACACCCTCCCTCCTAGCCCACCCACCCCCTCTCTCCTAGCACACACACCCCCCTCTCTCCTAGCCCACCCACCCCCTCTCTCCTAGCACACACACCCCTCTCTCCTAGCCCACACATCCCCTCTCTCTAGCCCACACATCCCCTCTCTCCTAGCCCACACACCCCTCTCTCCTAGCCCACCCACCCCTCTCTCCTAGCCCACACACCCTCTCTCTAGCCCACCCACCCCCTCTCTCCTAGCCCACCCACCCCCCTCTCTCCTAGCCCACACACCCTCCTCTCTCCTAGCCCACCCACCCCTCTCTCCTAGCCCACACACCCTCCCTCTCTCCTAGGCCACCCACCCCCCTCTCCTAGCCCACACACCTCCGTCTCTCTAGCCCACACACCCTCCCTCTCTCCTAGCCCACACCCCCCTCTTTCCTAGCACACATCCCACTCTCTCTCTAGCCCACACATCCCCTCTCCTAGCCCACCCACCCCCTCTCTCCTAGCCCACACACCTCCCTCCTAGCCCACCCACCCCTCTCTCTAGCCCACCCACCCCCTCTCTCCTAGCCCACACACCCTCCCTCTCCCTGGCCACCCACCCCCTCTCTCCTAGCCCACACACCTTCCCTCTCTCCTGGCCCACACCCCCTCTCTTCCTAGCACCCACCCCTCTCTTCCAGCCCACACCCTCCTCTCTCTAGCCCACACCCCTCTCTCTAGCGCACACCCCCTCTCTCTAGCCCACCCACCCCCTCTCCCCTGGCCCCACTCCCTCTCTCCTAGCCCACCCACCCCCCTCTCTCCTAGCCCACACACCCCCTCTCTCCTAGCCCACACACCCCTCTCTCCTTCCCCCCCTCACACCCCTCCCTCTCCTAGCCCACACCCTCCCTCTCTCCTTAGCCCACCCACCCCCCTCTCCTAGCCCACACCTCCTCTCTCCTAGCCCACACACCCTCTCCTCTCTCCCAGCCCACACACCCCCTTCTCCTTCCCCCACACACCCTCCCTCTCTCCTGGCCCACACATCCCCTCTCCCAGGCCACCCACCCCTTCTCTCCTCCTAGCCCACACACCTCCCTCTCTCCCAACCCACACCCCTTCTCTCCTTCCCCCCACACACCCTCCCTCTCTCCTAGCCCACCCTCCTCTCCTAGCCCACCCACCCCCCTCTCTCCTAGCCCACACCCCCTCTCTCCCAGCCCACACACCCTTCCTCTCTCCTAGCCCACACACCCCTCTCTCCTTCCCCACACACCCTCCCTCTCCTAGCCCACACATCCCCTCTCTCCTAGGCCACCCACCCCTCGCTCCTAGCCCACACACCCCTCTCCTAGCCCACACCCCTCTCTCCTAGCGCACACACCCTCCTCTCCTAGCCCACACACCCTCTCCTAGCGCACACACCCCTCTCTCTCCTAGCCCACCACCCCTCTCTCTCCTAGCCCACACACCCCCTCTCTCCTAGCCCACACATCCCCTCTCTCCTAGCCCACACACCTCCTCTCCTAGCCCACGCCCCTCTCCTAGCGCACACACCTCCTCTCTCCTAGCCCACACCCTCTCTCCTAGCGCACACACCCCTCTCTCCTAGCCCACACATCCCCTCTCTCCTAAGCCCACACATCCTCTCTCCTAGCCCACGCCCCTCTCCCAGCCCAGCCACACACCCCTCTCCTAGCCACACACCCCCTCTCCTAGCCCACACCCCTCTCTCCCTAGCCCACACCTCCCCTCTCCCCCTAGCCCACACATCCCTCTCTCCTAGCCCTCCACACACCTCCTCTCTCCAAGCCCACACACCCCTCTCTCCTAGCACCCACCCCCTCTCTCTAGCACCCACCCCCTCTCCTAGCCACCCACACCCCCTCCCTCTCCTAGCACACACACCCCCTCTCTCCTAGCCCACACATCCCCTCTCTCCTAGCCCACACATCCCCTCTCTCCTAGCCCACACATCCCCTCTCTCCTAGCCCACCCACCCCTCTCTCCTAGCCCACACACCCTCCCTCCTAGCCCACCCACCCCTCTCTCCTAGCCCACCCAC